>NC_045177.1:4661424-4826424 GCF_900700415.2 Clupea harengus
ACTCCTCCCCTCCTCCGCCTCCTCCTCACTCACCAAACTCAGTCCCTTCTTCCTTTTCAGCCACCCTCAGGGTTGTGCATGTGGCCATTGTCTGCCAGGGACAATTGCTGGAGCTGATGGGAGTGCGTGTGTGTATGGTTGACGAGGGGTGGGGGTGGGGGTTTGCCGGCAGGCAGTGGTGGTGCAGAGGGCAGGTGGAGGAGCCTGTCTGAATGCTCCAGCTGCGTGCACCAAAGGGACCATCTGCTGCTGCTGCTGCGGCTGATGATGATTGTAGCTGGATAGAGATGAGCCACCACCACCCCCACCCCCAAGTCTGGTGCAACGGGATGAAGCAGGCCATCAGGCTCTAGATCAGCTTAGCCCGGCTAAGCAGGGACGACCACTCGGGCTTGAGCTGAGAAACTCTGAGCCGCCGCCGTCGCCACACGGCAGCCAAACCCCTCGAGAACAGCCTGGAGATGTTTTCCGGTGCGTTCCATTTGAACTGGGAAGTCGGAGTTGGTGGGTTCCCGGTCAGAGGTTTGAACTTCGATGGATTTTCGACTTGGAAAGGGCGGATGAACCTCACCAACCCAGACTTCAGAGTCCAAGATGGCTGCTCCATGTATCAACATGATATCACACAAATAACTGTCCAACTTCTATCTGTGGACACTGTTGCTACGGTGTTGGTATGTGTAAAATACCTTGAAGTCCTTTATCATCAACTGCCGTTGCTACAGGGGGCGACAGTGGTACAGGAGGTAGAGAAGTCGGTTAGTAATCAAAAGGTTGCTAGTTCGATTCCCCGTCGAAGCGTCCTTGAGCAAGACACTGAACCCCTAATTGCTCCTGATGTGCAGTGTGCCATCAGTGTAAATGTAAAATGTGTATACATTGTAAGTCGCTTTGGATAAAAGCGTCTGCTAAATGTAAATGTAAATGCTAAAAGTGGTCATCAACTGGTATTGCTAGCAATTGTCAACAATGATTGTTTTTTTCCGACTGGCTGGCTGTACGGGAACACGGTCAAGTTGGGTGCGATGTCATTCCCAGCCCTGACCTCCGAGGTAAATGGAACTCAGCGTTAGAGCACAAACCACCCATGGATGGCACTCAGTTACGAACTACTGAGGAGTAACATGTGGCCATGAAGTGCTAGCCATCGCCAAAACAGAAGCTCAACAACATCTGTCCAAACAAGTGCATGGCCTAGAGCATTCCATTCAACTGCCCAACGCAGTGGAGCAGTAGGATAGCCTAAGTCAGGGTAGGTTCAACCAATAACCACCCCCTCTGACCTACAGACCTCTTTTGTGAGAGTGTTTGTGTGTGTGTGGGTGGGTGTGTGTGTGTGTGTGTGTGTGAGAGAGAGTGTTTGTGTGTGTGGGTGGGTGTGTGTGTGTGAGAGTGTTTGTGTGTGTGGGTGGGTGGGTGTGTGTGTGTGTGTGTGTGTGTGTGTGGGTGTGTGTGTGGGTGTGTGTGAGAGAGTGTTTGTGTGTGTGTGGGTGGGTGTGTGTGTGTGTGTGTGTGTGTGTGTTTGTGTGTGGGTGTGTGTGTGTGAGAGAGTGTTTGTGTGTGTGGGTGGGTGGGTGTGTGTGTGTGTGTCTGTGTGTGTGTGTGTGTGGGTGGAAAGAGTGGAAAGGGGGATCTGATCCATGAGGTCGTGATGACATCACCACACTCAGAGGCACAAAGGCTGGGCTCTCATTAAGGGGAAGAAAAGGTGCTCGTAGCTCTTATATCCTCCAATTATCCTCCATTTATAGCACAGTGGAGTGCTCCACCGCAGCTCTCTGACAAAACATACCAGCTATCAAGCCTCGCAACCTGTCTCACTCTGAACTATGGTGTGATTACATTTCGTTTCCAAAGACTTCAAGACAGTAAACAGGCTCCGTAGCCAGTTGGAAAAGTGTTAGCTTTGATGTACATCTTTAATGTAACACGTGTCGGAACATCCAAATATAGAAATGAGAAAATAAAATCAGCTGACTGCGGTCATGACCTAGAGGAGAATAACTGCAGTTCTGCAGACTCCACTAACTTTTTTTTTTTTTTTTTTTTACAGACAAAACGGCTTTTTTAGTCTGGCTTAGACAGTATGTTTAGCTTGGCTTTGCCATGACAGACTGGCTACATTATAATTGCTTAGCTGCATAATTTGGTATGAGCTTGATCGTCTCAACTGCCTCTTGGGTCTGCACTATTGTAATGCCGCGGTGTAATAAGGGGGTGTGTGGACCCACAAAACTGTTTACTCTGCGTCTTTCCCTGATCCCCCCCAGCACCCACAGGCTCCAGGTCAGGCTCCCTGGGCTGCGGGGCTCCAGGGTCAGGGGGGTGAGACTGATCCCGGATCAGGAAGCGCAGGGAGACGAGGGACGGAAGGGGGTGGAGGGGGGGGTGGGCTCTGATCCGCACCCCCCGGCGGAGCATCCATCTGGATAGGAGCTCACTCATCGCTTTGACACTCACAGCAAGACTCCGTCTGGAACCCCAGAGATCCTCTGCTCTGTGAAACCACCCTCCCTACCCTCCACTCCTCTCCTCACTCCATACCTACCTCCACTGCAGCCTCTACCCCCCCCCCCCCAACCACCACCCCCTCCCTGTTCCCATCCACTCCAGGCCTCCAGCTGAGGCCCCCTTGACGCTCCATATCGTCACCAAACAGCACCTCTGAACTCTCGGGGGCCACAGAAAGGGCTTTTCTCTGACTCTCTCCTCCAATCCCTTTCCTCCCCCCCCACCCCTCCAACCCCTCGCCCACCTTCTCCCAGTGCAGTGAATACACATTGTTGCATTGTTCCCTGGGCACATACGCACCCGAGCTCATTTAGTCATCCAAAAAGTGGGTTAAGGGGGGTAAGAGATCCAACAGTGGGCCGTCACTCGCCGTCCCCTCACCTCCCTCCCCCTTCCGTGGGGTCGGGACTGGGGGTGAGCGTAAATCTCCACGGGAGATCAGGATAACCCCATGTTTAAATCGGGGTAGGGCAAGGGTAAGCTTAGCCCTATTAATGTTGTATGGAGGTCGTTGCGGAAAGAAGTGAAGGAGTGGAGTGGAGTGGAGTGAAGGAGAGGACCTCGAGTGGCCATTTCTCATTTGAAAAAGTTTACAGAAACTCTCCAATTGAGTCGTGTGTTAAAATGTCTTGAGTGTGAAAAGTGTTTGAGACAGGCGTTAACACTGTGAAAGACCACCTGCTTCTGTGCACCCCTACCAGGTATAAAAGAGAGTTTGTAACACTAAACATACATTTTACACAAAACATGCATTACATTCTTTAAAAAACAACAAAACAAAAAAAGCTACAAAGTTCCCTGTAAAAACGGACACAGACAGTCCTTTTGTTAGCGTTTTATGCTTTTAATGTGACAGGACACGACCATAAGCACACCCACATTCAAAATATTCCTCTCCAGCAAATGATATTTGCATGGCCCTACACAGGCCCCTTCTGTGTGTACAAGGGAGACTAGAAACAAGGGACGGAGGTGGGGGTGAGGGAGTTCAGCACCGCACCCACACACCAACGCCCCCCCCCCCCCGCTTCATCCAGAGTTTAGGAAGAAATGAAGGGGAGCATGTCTTAGTGCACTGCTTGCATATTTCTTTCTTTTTTTCTCTTTCTTCTTCAACAGGGCTCTGAGGGGGAAAGATGCAGAAAAAAGGCACAATAGCACGCCCCCTTCAGGTCAACTGCATCTACTACATTTACGTATTAACAGTCATGATTTCATTTCTTTAAACCCTTCCTCCTCCTCTACACTGGAACACACAATTCCAGAACCGGTTTGTAAAGGTTAATGGCGCGGTCCCTGGAAGACACAATCAGAAGTGTTGATAGTCTGTCGGGATCAGCTCATAATTCTGTATAAGTATATAAGGAACACGTTTGTGTGTAAAGCGCACACCTTCCTCGTGTTTAGTGCAAGCATTCTGTGCATTAGGTAAACAAGCCTTCTGTGCATTAGGTAAACAAGTACAACTGAAGAACTCTGCTCTACCTCCTCAGAGGAGTGTCACTCTTTGGTAGAGGGAGCGTTGTGATGCTCTTTAAAGAAACCAGGTTATTTCCTTGCTCCATCAGAGATTTGAATTGTGTTTCCTTCACAAGCACCTCCTGTAAACTTTGGGGGTTACAGTACAGGATGGACAGGATCAGCCATGTTAAGAAAACCAAAACAACCCCCACCAGCAGATTTTGGGTTAATATGCCATGTCGTTATACATTTAATATGTGTTATACACTTAATATTTACTGAGATTGTCAGGATATATGTTTGATCTTAAATCAGGAAAGCACCAGTGTATACAGTTAATGCAGCACGTCAAAGCAGAGCACCTCTTCCGTCACGTCAAGACTCAAATATGAAATGTAATGAATATAAGTGCATCCCCAATGGGAACAACCCAAAGTAAACTGCATGGAAGGTGTCTGAAATGGTGTTTGAAGGTATGAAATGAGTATGTGAGGATATAAAACTAGACTTTGTTTCCACCTGTTTCAAAGGATGCCTTCAGTTCAACAGAGTTGGCAAAACACAGATGGCCATGCTTGTCTTAAAATAGTTTTATTTGTGAATTTACACTGATTAGCAATACATCTAAAAGCAACTCCATTAGATAACCATTTATATAAGATTTCACATATCACAGATAGGCTTGGCTCAAAGTTGCATGCCAAAGCTAATTTGTATTTTTTTTTTCTCCTTTAAAACAAAAGTGATGGAAAGACAGGCATTAGTAGAACAAGGTGCAAACGGTCAAAGAAACAAACAAAAAAAAAAGCTTGAGAAGAAAGGAAAAATGAAATAAAACGAGAGAATGCAATGCACATTCATTCATCTGCCATTTTGTGCTCGTAAATGGTGAGTAAAAAGCTTTGTGCTCTGTAAACTATTTTAAAACATACTGCAGTACAAACGGAGGACTGAAAGCTTAAAATAACTTGCAAAAGGGAAAAAACATGGTATGAAAGAGGAAAAAAAAAAAAAGTAGTACAACTGGATCGATTTTAAAACATGTTAAATGTCAGGAACGCCTTTCTTCACTTCCCGACTCGACCCAATGCTCGTCCCACCCCCACCCTGCCTGCCTGCCTTATAAAAAATTCAAATGTTTGCCTCCATCTCTGGCCCCGGCTTTGGCGTTCGACATGTATGAGATCCAGCCGGGGGCCTCCTGAAAGCCACATGCTTATTTACACAGCTTACATGTCCTTCGCTCCACCCCACCCCGTTCCCAACCCCCCACCCCATCCCCCTGCCCTCTGGGTCCAAATCCAGTACTTTCACATTGCTGGCTGGGATGTCTCCATTGCTGGTTTGGCCTGCCCACTCCCAACCCACTGACTGACCAACACTGATTTAGAGGATAAGTGACAACCTACTTTCTTTTTTTTTTTTTTTTTTTTCTAATGGTAGAGTTCACTCTTGGGTCTCTGTAATCTGGACGAGCTTTTGGTAGATTATTTTTTTTTATTTCCAGAAAAAAATTCAATCAGCATGAAGGATCAGATGGAGGGGAAATTAATAAAGTGTAACCACATCTCTCCCAGTTGCCACGGTCATTCATTTCATGTTTTCATGATTTGAACCCCATCCGCTCAAAATAGTACTTGGATGTGGGTACAGTGGGACATAAAAAACAAAACAAAAAAAAAAAAAACAGTTGAAATGACAAAATGGCAGCAAACAAAAACAAAGGGTCTCAAAGTAACCATGGCGACAGAGAGAAGTCTGTGGCCTGGTGTGGTGCCATTTCATTGTAGTGACTTTAACGTGTGGCTTCCACGTCATGCAAGTGACTCGTAAGAGTTTGATAGTGGTCTCGTGACCCTCCTGGTCCCCCTTACCCATCTCTCCCTCTCCCTCACTCACTCACGCACTCACTTTCTCTCTCGCTGTAGAACGAGCAGGAAGATTGTAGCTCAACCTTTGTCTTGCAATTATACATCCAAAAAAAAAATGAAAAACAACAACACAACAACCTTGATATCTGTATGGCTCATTGTAGGAAGAAACACGCACAGGAAATGGCACTCCGATTCCGTTCGGAGACCAGAGACTCCTGCTTCACACCTCCTGGCTGGTGCTTCCATAGTGGTGGTGAATGGTGACGGGACTGCTTGTTTATAATGCACTTTCATATGGGATTGAGATTTTTGTTTTGTTTTGTTGTTGTTTTGCTCTACATAGTTGTTAACAAATACATATATTTAATATAATTGGATGCTTAACACACACACACACACACACAAAAAAACACTCTCTGTCTCTACTCCCTTTCCATACACCTGAAATGTCGTTCCCCAGTTTCTCAAACTTTTCATCTCGTCTTTGCATCTTCTCTGCTCCTGACACTTTCTATCTGGCCTTCCCCGCACCTTCCTTCAATGGTGAAACCGCCTACATGTACGAGTTTGTGTTATACACCATTAGAAAAGTGCAGAACAATTAAAAAAAAAAAAGAAAAAAAAATACAAATACAGAATCAATCATTAATTCAATGCATCCAGTTATCATATACCTCCAATATATGCAGTTTTATTGTCTGAGCTACAATGCTGAGGAGCTCGGCATCACTGTAGCCATATAAAGTTCAAAGAGAAAGAGAGAGAGAGAGAGAAAAAAAATGTTGACCATTTTAACTTTCAGTAAAAGCATAGAAATGGAGTAAAAACTTAAAAGCATCTAGCAGGAAACCCCACTGACTAAAATCAGAGATGAATGTTTTTTTCTTCTTCTTAAAACAAAAAAAAATCCAAATGCATGATGTAAAAATGATGAGATTCCATTTCACTAAAACGTGATTGTTTCTTTTTTCCATTTAGTTTGGCAAGAGGGAAAAAAAAAAAAAGTGGGGAAGCTGATTAACGAGACTATACAGGATTGTGAATGAAGTCAGAGCGCAACAAGGATGTGATCCCAATTCTGCCTCCAACCGAAGGACCCTTTATGACCTTTTAAAGGTACAAACCCATTGAATCTCTCTCGACGAGAGACACGGGTGAAGACAGGGTAAAGACGGAAAGAGCAGACAGAGGATGAAGGGTATATAAGAGGAAGAAAACACAATAAATCATAAATCCTGTTAAAAAAAAAAAAAATGTCTCAAACTGATTCCAGTGACTTTCGCGTCTGTGGTGTGGTGTGATCGCTCATCCTCTTTCGCTTAAGGAGAGACGAGCCCAGAGCACAGGGGAAGCAGACCATGATTGACAGGCCTCATAAAACAAAATGGCTGCCAGCCACAGAGGATGAGTTCATGAATGCTACATCGCCGTGCTGTGCAGCTTTGTTTGTCGGGCCATAGCGCCCGCTAACTCTTAAGGCCAATCATTACGCAGAGGGGGAATCACACAGGTGGAGTTTAGTTTACCGGCTGTTATCCTGTTATTGAAATTAATCTTCTTACATGATTCCTCATAAAATTCATCTTCTTACATGATTCCTCAGAAAATTCATCTTCTTACATGATTCCTCAGAAAATTCATCTTCACTCATCTTTCAACTAGAGTGATTAAAATCAGCATTTTTTTTGTTTTGCATACAGTGGTGGGATTCTTTTCTCTTTTCACAAAAAAAAAAATTAACTTTACAAAAAAATTCAATGACTTAAAAAAACAAAACAAACACAGACTGAAGTAATGCGAAACACACAGAAGAGGGAGAGAGGACTCAAAACAGACCCGACCGGCTGGAAAGTGAAATGCTGACGACAAAAGGGGTAGAATTTGTGTGTGCGTGTGTGTGTGTGTGTGTGTGTGTGTGTGTGTGTGTGTGTGTGTGATCTCTAATAATAATAAAAAAAAAGCTACCAAATGAACTGTGAAGAGTGGTGGAAAGTTCTTGGCATACAAAGACTGGAAGAAAAAAAATCAAAATAAAAGCTTCACTGCCACAGGTCACACCCACTACACACATTTCAGATTCCCATGCCTGAGGAATCAGCCCGACTCCTCCATCTCTCTCTCCCTGCTCTCTGCTGCACTCCTAATCTCTAAAAAAAAAAAAGGTGTGACTAGGTCGTCCGAAAAAGACAACTTGCCTTCACCTCACACCCTCCCTTCCATCCATCCCACTCCTCCCTCTCAAGCTTCCACCTTCTCCTTCTTCTTGTTCTTCTTGAGGAAGGACGGCGTGCGGAACTTCTTCTTCTTCTTGTTGGGGGACTTGGAGGGTGAGCTGTCGGGCGAGAGCGCCTCCTCGATCTTCTCGCCGTGCGGCGGCTTCAGGCTCTCGGCGCTGGTGGTCAGCTGACTCATGCGCTTGTTCAGCTCCTCCTCCTCGTTGCCGTTGTGGCCCTCGCCCTTCCCGTTCAGCAGCACGCCCGTGTGGTTCTCTGTGTGGTCGGGAGAGAGAACGGGGAAAAAAAATGAATACGGAGTGCATCTGGAATGAGAGAGACGTTACAGTTTTCCCGACCTATAGACTTAAACTACACTGAAATGACCACGACTAGGACTACAAACTCAAGCTACTCATGATGTCTTAGCTGTAAGGTAGCACCTCAGGCTAACATCACACCCTTCACGACTCACTTGAAATGCGTAAAAATATACTCAGGGCATCTGCTTTCATACTCCACATATATTTAAGCATTTCAAGTATCTGCTTCCATATTCTCCACACATTTCTATTGTCTGAATTAATATCCTTATACCCTTCTGCGTATCCCCAGTGAAGTACTTCAAATCCTCTACTCTGCTGATACGGTTCTGTTCCTGCACGGATTAGGGGCAAATTACCAGCGCACGCGAGTCTAAGCCGTAATTGAGCCGAAGCAGTGGCTACGTATATGCATTAGCGCCTTCATAGTATCATAGTACCTTCTACAGTATTATGCTCTGTGTATTGAAGTTCTCATCTCAATGGGGGCCACTAGTGCTTTTCCTGTACAACGGAGGAGAGGTGCACGAGGCAGAAAACTTGGGAAAAATCCTTTCATATCTAATGAAAATACAGAATTGACATAAGTTGGATAGTACTGTAACATAATACTTTGTAATAAGTGGATATAAACTGACATTAATGTACTATTACTGACAATTACAACTGAGGAGACTGTTTTCGTATAATGACAATCTACTAATCACCACACTTGTAAATGTTCTAGCCTCGTCTTGTTCCGTCGTCCAAAAAAACGAAACAACCACAGATCATCCGTGACCGCAGAGGACGACGGAAGGGGACAAAGAAGCCAGGCCTGATGACACGCCGTCGACAATTACTACAATGGCCGCCCCTGCTTATCTACAGCAATCAAATCAATTGTCACTAATTAAGAACAGACACACTGAATTATGTAGGAGAGACAATGCCCTAAGGCTAACTCTGTAAGCACTCTGTTTCACAGCTTGAGATGTGTCTCTGATATTATGCTTCCTGTTTACAAAAGGAGTATTTATATTATTTCATTACTTCATATTGTGACCTTTCAAAACATTGAAACAGTGAAAGACCCACTTGAGAGCCACTTGGAAGAGGGCGCACTGATTAGATCCTGTTCTGTTAAGAGGGGGGTCAACTAGGGCAAATAATGTCACTGGTCATGTAACCGAGAGAAAGAGAGAGAGAGGCAGGGACAGAGAAAGAAGAAGAGAATGAGAAGAAAAATGGAAATAGAAAGAGACTGACTGAAAGAGAAAGAGAGGAGAGAGTGAAAGAGAGGAGAGAGAGAGAAAGAGAGGAGAGTGTGAAAGAGAGGAGAGTGTGCCAGAATCATGACCAATAGGCTACAGGTTGAACACAGAAACCATATAACCAAAAGGAACAAGCCAGAAGGTACCAAAAAAGGAAGAAGTGCAGAGCTGAAAAAAAAAAAAAAGCAGAGAGAAAGGAAGAGTGCACTAAACCCAGAGAGGAGGGAACAGGATGTACTTCCTCCTGTGCGTCTCAGGGCTGCCACCGCTCGGCGCGGTCCCTTTGATGTGTCACAATGTCACAATGCCACAGCGCCACATCAAAGGCCGTTGCACAGCAATTGACACCCCTCGTTCGGGTCGCTGGCTTGAATTGTTTTGACCCCGAACCGTGTCATTAATAGAGTAGAGCTACAGTGTGTTTGTGTTTGTGTCCTGAGCCTGGTTGTGTGTGTGTGTGTGGGTGCACACTTGTGTTTGTGTTTGTCCTGAGCCTGGTTGTGTGTGTGTGTGTGGGTGCACACTTGTGTTTGCAGAGGGCTCAAACACAGGAAGTGAGACAAACCTCTCATCCTACCTATATTGATCCCTGCTTCTGAGCTGCCAATTAAAGGAAAGGTTTGCCTGATAGACTGGGCCTTTAGACAGAAATACCACTAACTTTGCCATCAGAGAAAAGGGTTCTTAATTCCTCTCCTTGCGAAGATTGCGCAACTATTTCAGTTCGACTCACAAAGATTCGGACACACTCAAATATATATATTTTAGGAAGTGCTCTGCACTCTCTTGACTCAAAAAAAACCAACCAGTCTAGTGTCAAAAGTTTATACCTCAGCAAGCACTTCTGCTTTGTGAAGCTGACTACACACAGTTGTGTATGCTTTGTAGAGTTGCACTGAACTGATTTTGTAGTTTTTAAAACTACTTCTTATAAAAAATAAAGGGCTTATCATTAAGCCTTGTGACCTGTGCTATGTTTCAGTAGAAAAACACACAAACACATGCAGTTACACACACAAACACAGACATGCTCGCACACATCTAACCACACACGCTCTAAAGCACACATCGTGAGTAAATATCTAGAGGACCCAGCCGTTCTGTCCAACTCCGATACCTTCTTTAGCAGGAGTGATTTGTGGAGACTGAGGCAGGGAGAGAGACTGGGAGAGTGTGGACACGTCGTCGGAGGTTAGCTGGTCGTGCTCACCATCTGCAGGAAGTGAGGAAGGAGGGTGGGGGTGGGGGTGGGGGAGCAGGGGTGAGGGGTGAGGGAGAGATTAGTGAACACACGGGTTAGAGACACAGAGAGAGGAGAGAGAGAATAGAGAGAGAGAGAGAGAGATTTTGTGTGTACTGTCAGAGAGAGAGAGAGAGAGAGAGAGAATAGAGAGAGAGAGTTTGTGTGTACTGTCAGAGAGAGAGAGAATAGAGAGAGAGTTTGTGTGTACTGTCAGAGAGAGAGAAAGAGAGAGAGCGAGAGACAAAGAGAGGGAGAGAGCGAGAGAGAGAAAGAGAGCAAGAGAGAGAGAAAGACATGCACATTCACAGCGGTTGTGGTTAAAGTCTGCTCTGATGAGCTCAGTGGATGCAGACTGTGGGTGTGAGTGTGGTTTTGTGGGGGAGATGACAGAGGGAACCTTTCAGATGCAAACGAACACAGATTATGAGAAGACGATCAACATCATGTGCTCGGAGAGGTGTGTGTGTGACAGGGTGTGTGTGACAGGGTGCGTGTGACAGGGTGCGTGTGAGTTCGGGGAAAGGGGTAGCAGGGCAGGTCAGTGACAGGATTAAACATACGGATTGATTGATTTGGTCTTGATCACAGACTATGGCTATGAGAACCTATGAGCCTGAACGGTTTGTGGCGGTGGAGCTTGATGACGCCGGCCCCAGTATTTGGGGAGCATTTCCTCCAAGGGAGTAAGGGCGTCACATCAGGTGCAGACACAGAGTGGATTTGGACTAGAGGACGTGGCGGCTGCGTGCCCATTCCAGAGATCTGGAGTCGAGGAGGCGGTGGATGTCCAGCTCACGCCGTCAGCATCACAAGGGCACAGGAGGGCCAGCTCAAACTGATCAATCCTTCAGACCTCAGATCTCTCTGTTACACGTGCTGATGGCAAGAATCCAGCTCCTACACTCTTAGTGTGTGTGTGTGTGTGTGTGTGTGTGTGTGTGTGTGTGTGTGTGTGTGAGAGAGAAAGAGAAAAGTAATTAGGCATGTTTATGTGGGAGTATCAATGGACAATGGTATCAATGGTGTGTGTGTAGCAACGGAAAGACGACACATCTTTGTGATACTGTGTGTGTGTGTGTCAGAGTGTGAGCAAGCATTTATATCTGTCTATGTATAGAGAGTAGAGTATGCATACACTAATGGCATTAGTCCATCTCCTACTCTCTGTGATTGAATGTGTGTGAGTGTGGGATATTAGAGAGAGTTTGGTGTGTGTATGTGTGTGTATCGCAATGCAAAGGAGCACACACACACACACACACACACACACACACACACACACACACTAATGGCATCCATCCATCTCCTGAGCGCTTTGATTGTGTGTGCATGCGCTACTCAACATTGCTACACACAAACACACACACACACACACACACACACACACACACACAGAGAGACGTTACTAATGGCCACCATGTTGACCCCGAGACGTTTTCCCCATACATGCTGTATTGATTTCCCCCTCTGAAAGGCTCACCTCCCTGTTGATCTTATAATTACCATCGACTGAAGACCCCAGGGGTCGAATAAGAAGCCTTCACACACATGACAAATTTCAGACACATGAACAAACACACACACGTGCACACACACACACACACACACACACACACAAACACACAGATCCATTCACCCTACAGCTTTACTGTATAGGGCCTGTGTGTGTGTGCACGTGCCTGTGTTTGGAGCCAGGCAGTCATTTACAAGGGCTATTGTGTGATTGACATGACAAAATGGAGGCCCAACCAAACGCAATCGATGTGTGTGCTGAATCCCGGATGTGCAAAGGTTACTGTGGTGGCGTACTCCTTACACCTTTCTCAAAGACCATCAAAGCATTCTCGGGTGTGGCGGCCGTTCAGCACGAACGGAATCTCGGTAGAGATGGCCGCTGGAGATGAAAGCTCAGAGACTCTACGTCCGGCCAGGTTTGACTCTGGAGGGGGGGGGGGGGGGGAGGAGGCAGCCACACAGAGACGTGACGCTAGGACCAGGCAACACTAGACCTAGTGCGTCAAACAGGCCAAACTGGAGCCAGTATCTCCAAAGTCTTCTTTCAAGCCTTTTTTTTCCCTCATTTGTTTGTGCAGTGTGTATGAGGAGGCATCACAAGACCTCATGATCAGACGATTACAGGAACAATGCCACTGATAAAAGCCTTCGGGGAGGGTGGGGACCCACAGAGAGAGGAACTGTGTGATCACATCGGGTTCATATGAGAATGAGCAAATGTGTGCGAGTGCAAAATTGTGCGTACTTTTGCTGGTTTCTCCAACATTGCCTATCCTACCTTTAACTGCAAATTCCTATATACATGTACCGTAATTTCCGGACTATTGAACGCACCTGAATATAAGCCTCACCCACTGAATTTTTTAAAAATAATTATTTTTAACATAAATAAGCCGCACATGTCTATAAGCCGCAGGTGCCTACCGGTACATTGAAACAAATTAACTTTACACAGGCTAAAATGAATATCAAAAGTAATACAATAGTGATGCATTTTATTAGTTTTGCCAGTTACGATAAGTGCACTGTTGCTTTAAGAGAGCACAGTTGCAAGAGTCAATCAGAAGCTAGAACGTTAGATTGAAGACAGCGAGATAGAATAAAGACGCTAGTTTGAAACCAGTGAGCTAAAGAACTTGAAAAGACTGGATTTGTATTGTTGTAAACTTTTTTTAAATTTTCTAAAGTGTTTTGAGTTGTGTTCTGTCTACGCCGGTAGACTGTGGTTATTTTGACATTAGTTAAGTTATTGAGAGATACTGAGAAATCGCGTGGAGCTAAGCATCCATGCGGCTGCATCCATGCTAGCATCCTAGCTCCACAAAGCCACTGTAAACACAAAGCCACCGTATACAGTCACAGGTATCATAATCCATAAATTAGCCGCGTCATTGTTTAAGCCGCGAGGTTCAAAGCGTGGGAAAAAAGTAGCGGCTTATAGTCCGGAAATTACGGTAAACGCAAATTCCTTTACATATAAAAGCGACATACATCCAAGTGTGACAATGCATGAGTGGTAGTGAATAACCTCTCTCTGTTTGCTATTAAAGTGTTTCTATGACTACCAGTGGGTGACATCTGATGACACCGACATCATTATTTGCAGGTGATATGTGACCTCATTATCTAACTGCTTGACTTCTGACCAACCTCTGGGAGAATGACCTCCGACTGAATCTCTCTTGACCTAACTGGCTTCGGGTGGCTGTGGCCGGTGAATCCTGTTACTGACCAGTCCAGCCCTGAATTCTGGATGAGGGAGTAACGCTGTTTCACCTCGGGTGCAAGTTTCTGTTTTCAGGCAAAGGTGATGTCATGCGCTGGTATCTGTGTTTTGTGCCTGAATGAGTGGCGTGGTCTGGCGTGGCGTGGTGTGGGTTACTCTTCACACATAAACCTATTCTCTGTCTAGGTGCAAGGTCTCCATTACCCTGACCTCCACTGAATTGAGTCTGTGCATCATTTATATGAAGGTGTGTGTGTGTGTGTGTGTGTGTGTGTGTCCTTCAAAGAAAGAGAGACTCCATATGTGCACTTCATCATGGGTGTGGGCACATGTGTGCTAACATCATGGATTATATTGATCCAATTCATCTTTTTAAAATAAAAGGCATCGCTTTAGTGGACTGGGTGTGCTACTGCCTTTGTATACACATGTCACAATCATTGCATTTAGTACCCATTCCTGTATCTGTAAACACTCGGTGTGAAAATGTTCTCCCTTTGTATATGTGATTTATGTATGTATGTCCGTGAGGTGTACATGTGTATAAGCTACTGGATGACCTAAATTTCCCTCGGGATTAATAAAGTATCCATCTATCTATCTATCCATCTATCACATGTGTACATGGATGCATGCATACATTTCAACGTGTGTGAATGTTTGTCGCATTTTCTAATCCCAGGAAAGTGCATGTACTGTATAGGCAGACAAATATACCCAAATGTATACTTAGAAATGTGTGAATATGAAAAAAAGTGTGCATTCAACTGAATGTTCACATTAGTGTGTTCGATCTGATAATTGTTGTTACACATTCTGTGTGTGTGTGTGTGTGTGTGTGTGTGTGTGTGTGTGTGTGTGTGAGAGAGTGTGTGTGTGTGTGAGCGTCTGCATTACCAGTGAGGTGTTTGCCGTCCACGTTGTCGGTCTGCTCGCTGAAGGGGTTGGGAGGCAGCGGCCCTGTCTGCTCCTCATCGTCTCCTGTGTAAGGCTGAGGAGGACGGGACAGACAGACAAGACAAGACAGGGGAGGAGAGGACAGGAAGGGACACAAACAGTGGGACAGGACAGGACGGGGGGAAGACCAGAGAGGAAGAGTCAGTTACTATGAGTAGCAATAAACAATCATTGTGATAATGTCTTCTACTGAGAGAACACACACCTACATCTACGCACACAAACACCCACTCTTCATGCTAAGAGCTAGTGTGAAATCTCACACCACTGCACACTGGGTCATACACACACACACACACACACTCATGTCAAACACATGGAGGTCCACGTTTAATTACAAGAGTAACTGAGTGACAAATCACGAAACTGAACAGGATGAGAAGTGCACTACGGAAATAAAACGTCCACATGCGTCAATGTGCGTCACACTCAGGGACAGACAATGTGACCCACTCATCTTCAACTTACAACCTCGCATAACTCTGGATTCAGTATGAGAGTGAAAACTAGATACAAACAAGTGAAGACCTCATGCTATGCTGTGCTGTTCGTTTAAGACAGAAACTACTCCACTCAGGAACAGAAAATAGACGGTAAAACTGGGCTGCAAACAACATACACAGTGAGTCGTTTACCTTTCCAGGACCCTCACCCTTCAGACACAACACACACACACACACACACACACACACACACACACACAGATTGCAAGAAGAGAAGAACAGGGAGATGTTTCTCTTATTTAAAGTTCATTAAGAAACATGAGCAGTGCTTTCTTTGAACCGTTTCATGTGCATCCAAGACCATCAAATGCCATTGGTGCCCTGTGGCATCACTGACTACTGTAAAGCAGCACCACCTTGTGGTGAATATTGGTACTGACATGTCAGAGCATCAAAGGCCATGATGCTTGCTAGCTGTCCTCTAAAATATAGTACCACATAAATACTCTATAGAGTCACCAGTATTCAAAGGCATCTACCCAGAAGTACAAGGATGCATACAAGTTACAATCAATCACCTGCCTCTGGCTTAGTTCCAAACACTGCAAATAAGACTCGGAAAATGTCCTTACAACCCAAGCAGTACATCATTTTCACCAATTCCCAAAGCTAGCTTCCTTTTACTCAGTAGTGTGACATGAACTTGCTAACTGATGCGATACAACATATCATCTATAAGCTATGGACCATCCCTGACCAAATTCACACAAACATCTCTTTAAAGAGTACTTCACCACAATTGCTTTGACCAAAATCAAAAGCGTTACGGACACATTTCCAAACGAATCACCTGCTCATGAACGCTAGATGAGGGATTGGAGCAGCATGAAAGCCTCACACACAGGAAGCACTCGTCTGACCGTGATGGGTCTAAACACTCCTGCGGGTGATGGCGTACGATACTAAGCAAACTCCCCACACCGACCTTTAGGACATGATTTTACTTGTGCTCACATCCCAGACCTCGGAAGAAGCAATCTACGTTAGAGTATTACGATCCACGCAAAGATCAAGGTTTTAGTAACCAAAGTACACCCACACAGATGCAGAACACACGTTAGTGTCAGGTGTAGAATAATCTAATTCTCATGTAAAGTAGTATTTATTGTTACACCATGCTTTTTTTATTGCTCTTAGCTTGACTGTTCTCTCCCTTGTACGTCGCTTTGGACAAAAGCGTCTGCTAAATGACTAAATGTAAATGTAAATAATCTAGGAGAATTCAAATCCACCCTGTTAAGAGTTGGAGTAGCTCTCAGTATGGGAAATGTGAAATTGCAGGCTCAAGGCTACTGGTGTCCCATTGAGAGAGCAGATCTCTTTAGGACCCAGAGGGGCGGGACTCGGGCACTCACCGGCGGTCTCTCGATCACGATGCCCGCCAGCTTATGGGACTGGGGCCCTGCTGTTGTCATGTCGTATCTGTTCTGTTCCCGGATCTGTGTGGGGGGGGGAGAGAGAGAGAGTTAGAGAGAGAGAGAGAGAGAGAGAGAGAGAGAGAGAGAGAGAGAGAGAGAGAGAGAGAGAGAGAGAGAGAGAGAGAGAGAAGGTCACCACAATAATAATAATAATAATAATACATTTTATTTCACAGCGCCTTTCATGTCACTCAAGGACGCTTTACAATTTAAAACAGGAGCAAACAAATAACAAAACAATTAAAATTAAAAGTGCAAGTAAAAACAGCATGGCAACTACAGTGAGAATGCAATCCTGAAAAGGTGGGTTTTGAGAGAGGATTTGAACTGAGGGAAGGAGTCAATGTTTCACAAACAGACAATCAGACACTTCAAGGGGGGGGGGGGGGTAATGTGACACACAGTCAGGCTTGTGATTGGATGGTGAGGGGATGAGAGGCGGTGCTGATGAGGCGTGAGGGACTCACTCTGTTCCTCTTCTCCTGCACCTCATGGGGGTTGGTGTTGAGGGGGATGAACTGGTTGGCGTCCTCGATCCGGATAGGGGTACCGCTGCTGAGGCTGGAGTCTTCAGATTTCATCCACTGTGGGAGAACAGTTATCATTGAATTCAATTATATTACATTATATTATATATCATCATACATCTTCTTACAGACTAAACAGCAGAACAACTACTTTCACACCAGCGCTAGAGAAATGTAGAATGTCTAATGGCAGACAGATGCTGGACATGGTATGTTAGCTTTAATACATACTATCTTTGCATGGATAGTGCAGTTTCCTCTGTGGCCACAAGAGGGCAGAAGCACATCAGAGTTATAGAGGAGATGGCAGCATCAGCTCTCTATTTGCTTTGGTCTCGCTTTGTGTCAGCTGAGATTGTCAAAAAAAAATGTTTCTCAACCTCAGCTAGGAACTGTAAGATGAACAGCCACGTCACTGACTGATCTAAGAGCAGTCGGTCCGAACAACTTTACTTGTGACTCTGGCTTGTTTGTCTTTACAGGAGACTGAAGACACCCTTAAGGCTATGGAAACTGTTGAGACACACTTGTTTATCTCTGGTCCAGTGACACCCACACAACAATATAAACACACAGTGGTGAAACTCATTGTTTACCCCAGACAAGGAAGTAACAAACACCTAGCAATGACTCTCTCCTGCCTTTTGTTTTTCCTGGAGACAAACAAGCTGAGAGAGACTCAACTGAGTGTCATTAACAGTCAGCAGTGAAGGCGGCAGTGACGCAGTTCTTTGTATTTTGTTGATTTCATCAGTATGGAAACACAACACACAACACTCTCTCTCTCTCTCTCTGTGTGTGTTTGAGTCTTCTCTGCATTGCTATGCAAACTGAGAGTATGTTTCAACTATTCCAGTAGCTATGGCACTGGGCTACTGGGTAGGTGCCAACTTCACTTAATCAAATAGAAACAGGCATCGCACAAAGCCAAAAATGTAATGTTCATCAATATCTCTCTTGTATATCAATCATCCTTGCCTTTCAATGGGGCTTCTGTTCTGACTTCAGGGCTTCAATAATGCCAAAATGAGACACTAGCAGTTCTAACATGTGTGTGAGTATCAGTCTCTCAGTGTGTGTGTGTGTGTGTGTGTGTGTATCAGTCTGTTAAAGAAAGTATTAGTATATTTTATCATGAATGTCTTTTTGTTTTAAGGTTTCTTCCAAAATGCTGTGTGCCCTGCTTCTCCATGTAGATTGGACTTTGGAAGACAATTAGCAGAGTCAAGAATGTTAACCCAGAAACCTAACGTATATGTTTACATAAGATAAGGAATTGGGGGGTTGTGGAATGTCTTGTTACTGGGCAGAAGTAGAAGGTATCCTAAGTGCATCCCAGAGTCTTGACTGTCATACTGTGTAAACATTGGTTAATAAAAGGACTTGTTTTCAGCACGGCACGTCAGACAGACTTAAGGTGTCTGTCTCCGTCGGGGCCCGTTCGAAAACCGTCCAGTTCACTTATATGCTGGGTAGTGTTTTTAACCTGCTAACTAACTGTTGAGGGTCTTATCCCTGACATTTATTGGTCCTTTCGAGCCGGAACCCAACAACACCGACCGCCTGGGAGCAGACTTCAGGAAGCCGAAGACAAGTGCACGTCCTGCCGAGAGAAACCATCGGCAGAAAGTCCCACTTAGTGAATTCTACGTGGGCCGGCGGAGAGGGCTCTGCATCCAGGGAGGCTGGTCTGACGGGGATCTGAAGCAAGGTTGAACACACAGCATGATATGAGTAAGTAGCATTAGCCTACTGAATTAGAACAGACTAAAAAAAGAGATTCGAGTTCTCTTAAAAGCGCTAGTTGTGAATGGATGTACATGTGTGAATGAGTGCGTGAATGGAGTAAGGAAATTAAGCAAAATTAAAACTTTGGAAAATATCTGAGAGTACAAACTCCAAGGGATGGTCCGGATTGATTTATCAATCTAGAAGCTCGGCCTCCGGATATTTTTCATAGACTCAAGAGAAGTATTTTGCTTAATTCAAAAAAAAAACTCACCATAATTAATGAATATGAGTGTGACTAGAGCAAGTGATTAACAGTCTAAAAACAGATAGAACTCTGTGGTACAAACACCAAGGGAAAGCCGGACATATTTTTGTCTAGAAGCTTGCTTTCCGGAGTCTATATCTGACCCATTTGAGGTATTCTGTTTTAATCCAAAAAAGCTCGAAAATGGGTAATGAATATGAGATGGTTTGAAGAAAGTAAGAAGGCAAGATGGTTTTAAGAAAGTAAGAATGAGATGGTTTGAAGAAAGTAAGAAGGCAAGATGGTTTTAAGAAAGTAAGAATGAAAAGGTACGTGGAAAGTGAGAATGAGAAAGTCAATGGAAAGTGAAGAAGAAGATTAAAAGAAAGTGAGGTTAAGTGTTATTCTTGTAGAGAAAGAGGGGTAAAACTGCAGGCTTGATAAACTGTATTAGAGATTTTACTGTGGCCACGTGAAAGACTCTATACATTTTATCTGCTTTGTTCATTTGCACGCACTTTTTAGTCTTAAGTGCGTGAAGGGGGAGTTACTAGAAATTATGTAAGACATAAATAGAGTTGAGCATTTGTGAATGAGAAATTGGGATACTGGCATAGACAGACACTGCGCACGCGCACAATCCATGTGTCTCATTGAAATAGCCACCAGTGACTGTGGCTGAAAATAAACACAACTGTAAGAAGCTGAATGCTATACTTCCAGAAGGATTATAATCCTTTGTTCAAACGGATAAGTGGCTCATTCAGAACTTACTCATTGTGTTTCATTAACCTTGTTTGTGAGTCAGAACGTGCTTGTTTCAATTGGTTGAATCCTACGGGCCCTCAAGAAGGCAGGGGTGTGGTTTTTCCAACAACCCAAGATAACCGGTGGTTTGAATTAATTGATTAAGCACGTGACAAGCAACACAAGGCAATAATCAAAACAGAGGGAAGAGGTCTTATTGGATATAAAAGACCTTACATTGTACTAATTTGATTTAACAGCACAGGTGGGGAAGGGACACATTGGAATTGTGATCATCATTGTGTATCATCTAATTATCATTTGTTATCATTATATGATAATGATGGCGATACTGGCTTAAATAAAATAATACAAGTGCAGATCGATTTGAGGATGAGGAATTTTGGTCTGATCAACTAAAAGATCTCTATCCAAATAATCGAATTGCATGAATAGCCGCAGGGGTAGAGGCCCGGAGTTAAGATTAGATTAGATTCAACTGTATAGTCATTTGCACAGAGTACAAGTACTGAGACAACGAAATGCAGTGTAAGCATTTATAATGAAGAATAAAGGAGTGGGATTCAGAATAATCTCAGAGTGCTATAAATATATAGATATTATAGTAATGAATGGAAATAATTCCAGTGTTGCAGGAATTTTAGGAATTATATTTGCAAAAACCTATTGTATGTAAGCTACGTTTTCATTAGTTTCATTAAGAGATTGTTTGGTGCTCCGAGGCGAGACTAAACGTAGATTTGAGGGGGAACCTACCGTTTTAAATTGATATTTAAAACTAAAATAAGCAAGTGACCAGTTGTTGGCATAGTTTACTTGAAGGTATTTTGTGTAACATCTGTGAAGAGAGAGCATTTAAAATTGCTGAGAGCGCGACGCGCATGACACGAAAAAGATCAGATTAAACTTTCTCTCGTTACCTTAGTAGTGCGCCGTCAGAGGGCATAACAAGAGAAAAGTGGAAATACGAGATTGTGATGTGTTGTGAGCTATTGTATGTGCCAAAGTACTGAGTGATTAACATGGCCCGGAATGATTGTAGATTGTTTTTAAAACGTAAGATCGCTAGCAGCTACTTCGACTTTTTAAACAAACCTGTGTGATTGACTGTTGGGACAAAACAGAGAAGCACACGGGTGGGGGCTGTTAGGGGGAACAGAGGACTCAATCTCACACACGCACGTTCTCACACACACACGCACGGTCGTAATTAGAAGGAGAGGAGGTGAAAAGAATAATAATCAGACTACACATATTAGTGTAGCTCGACAGTACTGGCTCTCCCAAATTATGCGAAACCTTTCGTCCTTATGGTTGATTCCAGACATGGATTCATGACGTCTGTTTTGCTTCGAGTATGGGGGATCAAAATGAGACCCATCGCATTTTATTCGACCCAACTCGACCCGGTAGCTCGTGCTACACCATCATGTGTACAAGCAGTGCTCGCGGATGCATCGGCCGTTCACGCGTCAGCAGAAATTGTGCTGGTTCATGAACTCGTCGTTAAAGTATCCCATGCAGTCTTAATGCTTTTATTACCTAGCATATAAAGCAGACAAGCAGGCAGCTGGCCTGTATCTAACACAGGGAACAGAGGATGATGGTGTAGTTAACATGCATCAACAAGCACCCAAAAGTGAAAAGGGAAATTTGGATAAAACTGGGCGACTCTGAAAGATGAGGTATATGTAAGTCCAGATAGAAAACCCATCCTGTTGCGAGCTCGATACAAATGGGCAGCAATTTTTTGAGTCATGGGAATTTCCATGCCTCAACAGGGGGGAGATAAAGACTAGTACATAAACACTGTACAACATATAACCTATTAAAAAAAATAATAATAATAGTAATAATAATAAAAAAAAATTAATTAAATTTTATTTTATTAAAAAAAATTTGTCAGCAATGTGAAATATGCATTCGGCATAACTCACAGGGAAACCTCAGGCCAAAGAGGGGCGAAGTTCCCAAGCCTGATTATCCTTTCCAGGTAATACACATGGATTATATCCAATTTAGCAAAACCAAAGGGCTGGAATATTGTTTGGTTATAATTGATGTGTCTTCCAAATGGATAGAGGTATTTCCCCAGCTCAACCCCAGATTTCCTCACAGTAGCAAAATCACTGTGCAAAAGAATAAGACCAACTTTTGGTGTGCCACAAATTACACTACAAACTAGGGAATGTAAGAACCCAATACTGTTCGAGTTTTTTTCTGTGTCTCCACAGGTACAAGGCCAGGTGAAGGTGGGAAACTGGGTGTTCATCAAAGTCATCAAAAGAAAGAACTGGTCTGACGACAGGTGGGAGGGACCATGCCAAGTGTACTTGCCACCCCAACAGCCGTCAAGATCGCTGAACGCTCCACCTGGATTCACCTGTCACCCTAGAACATTCAGAACATTCAGAACATTCAGAACATTACCAGGATCCACCACTAGCGTTGAGTAGCGTTTTGTGGCGCCGGCAGGGGGCTAAGTGTTTAAATCTTGGTCGTTTGAACGTCACCTAACTTCCAGGGAGTGCCCTGAGGGTTAGAGATGCTGCTCAACATAGTAGAGGTGTATCTGTGTTTTTTGTTTTTCATGTTTATTTGTGTTTATTGTTTTTCTGTATACATCATATCACTCCGTTATAACAATGTCTAGTCTGCTGCTATTAGTGGTTACTTCAGGAGTAATAATGGGTCTCTGGTCCTCCACAAGTGTAAATGAGAGAATCCATAAGAGGTGGATTTCATATGGGGAACATGAGGTCCTGGGGAATGTTACTCACCTGTATTCTACTAATTCATGGTATAGATATGCATCCATGCAAGCGAACAGACTTGATAAGACTAATTGCTATGTATGTACCTTAATGCCAACATCCTACTTTCACCCTAGACTTAAATTAAGGCTACTCTCATTCCAAGCAACGATCTGTGTTGGAGAGAAGTGTGCCCCAGACAACTGGGGCTACAGTAAGCCATTTTATTATACAGACGATACCCAGGTGCAGGATCTGTGTAACAATACCCACCCACTAGCAGAACTAAAAAACATGCCACAACCTAGCTGTCACCTTAAGTGGCAGTCCATTCCATATTCCTAATGTGTTTTTCTATTAGAGGAACAACGAGAGTAGGCTCTCTGAGACGGAAACAGTGTAATGAAATTGTCATCGATACTGCTATAACTGTCATCAAACACTGCTTCCTCAGCCAACGTCGTACCCTGTCCATAGGAACAGGTCCTTATGTTGAGGTTGGAATGCAGGGCATTGCCACTCTGACAAGGGTACCCCTAAGGTGAGAGAGGTATTGTGGTTGTGTGGTAGTATATTGTACAGTCATCTTCTTCCACACTGGGGTGGCGTAAGCGCCCCCGCCCAGGTCATGGACCATTTTTGTGTTGTTAGTGCTATCTCGCAGGCAGAGTATCTCGTAAGAAGAGATTTGCTGTTGAGAAGCATGACAGCGTGTGGGGGACTGATGTGCTGATGACTAAAAGATTTGGACCACCAGCTCCAAGGTTATTTTGTTTCTGTTTTAGGCCCTAGGAGTAGGAAAAGTCATGTTAAGAATGGCAACCCTTAATTATAGGTTAGAATTGTTTGTTAATGCCACCTTAGTCAGCATGGACGGCCTTAATGATGAGGTCTCGCAGATTCGGCTGATGGTGCTGAAAAATAGATTAGTGTTAGACTCACTGCTGCTGGTGGGGGAGTTTTGTGACTGATATCTGTTGTATCTGGATATTGGATTATATTCATAGTGTCTCTGTGACTGAAGCCTTACAGCAAATGAAGGTTGTTATGTGATGCTTTATTACAAGACAAAGTGGTTAATGTTCCGTGGTGAAATGTGTTTGCTTGGTTTACATCTGGTACATGGTGGTAAATGATGGTGAAAGGTCTGTTCTCTATTGTAGCAATTTGTATACTTTTTGTATTTTTATGATGTGTATTTCTACATGTTTCTAAGTTCTCATGTCTAGTCTTGTATGTACTTCTGTATGGAGTGTACTGTTGTCTGGAACCATCAAGATGATGATGCTTTAGTTTAATGATGTTTATACTAGTGTTATTTTCATGATAAACAGGAGGGAAATGTTAAAGAAAGTATTAGTATATTTTATCATGAATGTCTTTTTGTTTTAAGGTTTCTTCCAAAATGCTGTGTGCCCTGCTTCTCCATGTAGATTGGACTTTGGAAGACAATTAGCAGAGTCAAGAATGTTAACCCAGAAACCTAACGTATATGTTTACATAAGATAAGGAATTGGGGGGTTGTGGAATGTCTTGTTACTGGGCAGAAGTAGAAGGTATCCTAAGTGCATCCCAGAGTCTTGACTGTCATACTGTGTAAACATTGGTTAATAAAAGGACTTGTTTTCAGCACGGCACGTCAGACAGACTTAAGGTGTCTGTCTCCGTCGGGGCCCGTTCGAAAACCGTCCAGTTCACTTATATGCTGGGTAGTGTTTTTAACCTGCTAACTAACTGTTGAGGGTCTTATCCCTGACACAGTCTCTCAGTGTGTGTGTGTGTGTGTGTGTATGTATCAGTCTCTCAGTGTGTGTGTGTGTCACGCTCTCAGTGTGTGTGTATCAGTCTCTTAGTGTGTGTGTGTGAACTGTGTTAAGACTAACCCTAAGTAAAGCCCCCATGGCCTCCCCCCACCGGTCCCCCTCTCCCCTTACCTTGGTGCGTGGGTTGCTCTCGGAGCCGTTGTTCTCGCCGATGTTGACCTTCATGTAGCTGTTGGGCGAGTTGAGCCAGCGGGTCTTCTCTCGCTGCTGCCGCTGCTGGAGCAGCTTAAAGGGCAGCCGCGTCGCAGCGTCCTCCTCCTCGAACGAGAACGCCGTCACCGTGGCCGGGATCTCCACCTCGCTCTTGTGCCGCGGCTTGTCCCGCACGATGGGGTGCCGGTAGGCGAAGCCCGTTCGGTAGCCCTGCAGGTCAGAGGAGAGGAGAGGGATGTGAGGAAGGGCCGTGTGTGTGTGTGTGTGTGTGTGTGTGTGTGTGTGTGTGTGTGTGTGTGTGTGTGTGTGCGCCAAAGCAAGGCAGTGGTTTTAGTGTGTGTGTGTGTGTGTGTGCGCCAAAGCAAGGCAGTGGTTTTAGTGTGTGTGTGTGTGTGTGTGTGTGTGTGTGTGTGTGTCCCACAATGAATGGAAAGCAAAGCTTTCAGGACAAACGGAGAAGGGACAATGGGAAAGTTTGTCATTTTAGAGGATTTCAGATACACATCTAAAATGCACTCTCTTTACAGGAGTTGAAAAGAAAACACCTATGATATAAACGAAGAAATAAACTACAAAAGAAACTACTTCACCGTTTCAACACATTAGCAGAGGGCATTTTGGCCTTTCAACATCATAATGCCAGTGACCGAAAATGACCTCTCTGCCCAAGCTGCATCCAAATCAATAAGAAAGTAGATTAATTACTAAGACGGACCGCAGGAGAGGAGCACACTTGGGACCGAAGGGATTTCCATCACTCTCCTCCTCCGACAGAGAGAGAGAGGGAAGAGTGACGGCAGACTATGGAGGGAGGAAGGGAGGGAGAGACGTGGGGAGGAAGAGATCTATAAACGAGCAATCAGCTGACCGCCTGCCAGATGGATTTCCCCGGGCCTGCCCCAATTAGTGCTCCCTAAGAACTAAGTCAGCTTGGACCGACAGAGAATTATAGAGACGGGGGGGAGGATGAGAGAGAGATGGACAGAGAGAGGAAGAGAGGGAAAGAGAGAGGGAAAGAGAGATCGAGAAAAAGAGTGTGTGAGAGCTCAAGTGAGATATTCCCTGACAGGTGCAGCTAGTTTTCCAGTCAATCAAGCACAGCAGCTGACCTCTGAAAGCACAGGGGCCGTCTGCAACATCTGGCACTGATTCTCAAAGTGCTGCTGTGGACACATCCTCTCTCACACACACACACACACACACACACACACTCTACTGTGACCCAAAACACGCGTGAAGGGTGTTAAACACCACACTGTGACAGATGGCCAGAGGGATTCCGTTGGACACAGGAAGTGACACAGAGAGGACGAGGGGTGGGTGACACAGCCGATGGCACACGGTACTTGTGCCACAGCTTACACAACGGGTCACGCGGCCACCAGCTGTAACGTGTGCCAGCGTACGGGCGGTTGGTAAGTAGATAAGGGCATGTCTGTTTTTATGAGTGGGGATAGGTTAACATTCCCGTAGGGCATTTAAAAAAAAAATTAAAAACCCGAATGCCTGTCAGCTTAGGAGGGTGTTAAAGTCTTTGTTTTCATGCTTCTTGTTTGATTACTGTAAGCTTGTCTGGGTAAGTAATTGCATATGTGTGTGTGTGTGTGTGTGTGTGTGTGTGCTTGCATGATATGCAGGTGTATCTGAGCACATTTCCATCAACAGACCTGTGCAGTGTGTGGAAATATATGCGCAGTGTTTTTAAGGCTATTTGTGCAAACAGGAACATCCAAAAGATATACAGTAAGTGAGTACACCCTTGTGCAGTATCACTTTAACGTCAAAATGAATGCATTACTTCTTAAAAAAACTAACAGTTTGGAGTTTCCATATTAACATTACAGGACCCAAAGTAGGAACTAATTTACATTTAGTCATTTAGCAGACGCTTTTGTCCAAAGCGACGTACAAGGGAGAGAACGCAACTCAACGCAAGTCAGTACACCTTTCATCACAGATTCAAATCTTTTATATGTTCAATACCAGTGTCTGCTGCTCTCTCCTGCATGGGCTTTGTGTTGCTCTTCCGTTCCCTTTAAAATAACCCCAAAGATTCTATTGGATTCTAGTCAGGCGACACACTAGGCCAGGTCATAGTCTTCACTCACTCACTCACTCCTTCTTTCTTTAGAAACTCTGGGGTTATTTTGGCAGTGTGCTTTTGGATCGTTATCATGATGAACGATTCCTTTTCTGACAAGCTTCTGAAGACTGGGAGTCATCCTGTCAGCCAGTATTTTGGAAATCCACAGGCATTCATGGTGCCATCCATGCATGTCATCTTCCCAACACCTGTACAGTACCAGTCAAAAGTTTGGACACACCTTTCATTTTTTTTAAAAGTGTTTTCTTTACTTTTATTATTTTCTACATTGTAGATTTATACTGAAGACATTTAAACTACGAAAGAACACATATGGAATGATGTACTAAACAAAAAAAGTTGTATCTACCATGTAGAAAATAATAAAATCAAAGAAAAATCTTCTCAAAAAATGAGAAGGTGTGTCCAAACTTTTGACTGGTACTGTGTGTAACCTCCCCAACACATGTATGTAATCTCCCCAACACCTGTATGTAATCTCCCCAACACCTGTATGTAATCTCCCCAACACCTGTATGTAATCTCCCCAACACATGTATGTAATCTCCCCAACACCTGTATGTCATCTCCCCAACACATGTATGTCATCTCCCCAACACCTGTATGTAATCTCCCCAACACCTGTATGTAATCTCCCCAACACCTGTATGTAATCTCTCCAACACATGTATGTAATCTCCCCAACACCTGTATGTAATCTCCCCAACACCTGTATGTAATCTCCCCAACACATGTATGTAATCTCCCCAACACATGTATGTAATCTCCCCAACACCTGTATGTAATCTCTCCAACACATGTATGTAATCTCCCCAACACCTGTATGTAATCTCCCCAACACCTGTATGTAATCTCCCCAACACATGTATGTAATCTCCCCAACACATGTATGTAATCTCCCCAACACCTGTATGTAATCTCCCCAACACATGTATGTAATCTCCCCAACACATGTATGTAATCTCCCCAACACCTGTATGTAATCTCCCCAACACCTGTATGTAATCTCCCCAACACCTTTTGTACTCAAGCAGCCCCATACATCACACTTCATGCTTCACGGTCAGGACGTTGCATTCACTGTGGTAGTCCTGGCCAGGTTCATACCAAAACATGCTGGACTCCATCTGAGCCAGACAAATGTATCTTGGTCTCAGAATACGCTCCCAATATTCATCAGGCTTTTTTTCAGGTTTGTAGTTTATTCTCGCTGTTTTGAGCAAGCAAGGTTCTCTTTTTTACCTTCTTGGACACCGTCTACAGAGGTTGACGTTATGCAATGTCCTTCACACTGTCTAAGTGGTCATAAAATCTCATCTCTAAAGCACTTGCCCATCTGTTTCTCAGAGCCGGATGGTGCGAGTAGTGCGCTGGCCATGCCGTCATGAGGTTCTCATTTGTGTGGTAGTGATCACAGGTGTATTCACTTTAGATGTATACTGCACGTATATTTGCAGTCATGTGCGTATTTGCACTAGTTTTCAGGAATATGAGCAACTTTGTGTGGATGTATAAGGGCATATGTGAGTGAGTGTGAATATGTGTATGTGTGTGTGTGTATATATATATATATATATGTGTGTGTGTGTGTGAGTGCGTATATATATATATATATATATATATATATATATATATATATATATATGTGTGTGTGTGTGTGTGTGTGTGTGTGTGTGTGAGTGCGTGTGTGTGCGTGTGCGTGTGTGTGTGTGTGAGTGCGTGTGTGTGAGTGTGAGTGCGAGTGGCAATGTTCCACTCACCAGGTTGTCAAGCATGCGCATGAGCGACTCGAACTCCAGCTCGCCCACCTTCCACTTGTGCTGGCTGCCCATGTTGACCCCGGCCACGGCCACACCGTGCGTGCGCTGGTTGTACTTCTCCTGGTCCAGCACGATCAGGTTGTCCACGCCGCCCGCGCACGAGATGGCATTCACCTGCGGGAAGGAGAGACGGCAGGTCACTTCACCTGCGGTGTTTCTAAACAGGTCACTTCACATGTAAAGCCAGTATCGTAGGCTGTATGTAATGTATTTGGATTTCCAGAGAGGGTAAGATGAGCGAAAAAGAGGGAGAGAGAGAGAGAGAGAGAGAGAGAGAGAGAGAGAGAGAGAGAGAGAGAGAGAGAGAGAGAGAGAGAGAGAGAGAGAGGACGAGTATAGGACGAGACTGTGACGGGGCAATGTCAATCATGGAAAAAAGGACATAAAAACAGTGAAGGCACAAAAACACTACATTTTTACACAGTGGATAAAAACTAACAAAAACACTGTGTCCAACCCCCCCCCCCACACACACAAACATGGAGTCCCTAACACTGTACGTCCCCAGAGGGAATAATGGGATCGCGGCTCACGGACATTTTTCCATAAGTCAAACATGTAACCAGCGGGGGGTGTTTATTTTTAGCAGCGTGAGGGAACCGTGGGTTAGAGAGCTTTGCAGCGCAGATTAATGTTTTTGTTGCACCCTGGCTCCGAGTCAAATTGGGATTTTGTATGCCTATTACATGGAAGGGGCGGAGGGGCGTACACACACACACACCCCAGCCTACTAAATCTGTCTCCCACACTTTATCCCGCCCCGGCGACGGCAGGATGCGCTGAAAAAGCAGGCAGGCACAGTCCTTTACCGTCTTCCCTACGTCACACTTCCTGTTCTCTTCACCGGTCAAGCCCGCCTAATTAAAAGTCCCCCGGCGCCCATTATCAAGGCAAATCCTGAGATAATCCACAGAATGCAGATGTTTTGGGAATGTTATTATGACCGCTGAAAATTTGGATGGTGGGGGAGAGGGAGGGAGAGGGCCAGGCCTGTTTTATGAGGTTGTAAAGACAAGAGGGAAAAAGGAGGAGGAGGGAGGGGAAGGGGAGGGGGGAGAAGAGTGTGGAGAGGAGGGGTGGGGGGGGGGGGGGGGACAGCTGGAGGAGAGCCTGGCATAGAAAACAAACAGATTATATAAAGCCCTCTCTCTGCTCTGAGCCAAGAGAGATGAAAACACAAACATAAACACGCTCTGCATGAACTGTAACGGGGGACATACAAAAAAGGGCCTGGGCTGTTTGCTGGATGAAGGGGAAACAAAGTGATGAGCCGGTGTAAGCAGTGCGTGGGGTGGGGGTGGGGGGTGGGGGAGTGTGGTGTGTGTGTGTGTGTGTGTGTGTGTGTGTGTGGTCGCGTTGGAATACACAGCCTGAAAGTGTGTATATCTAGTCTGTGCATGAGTGTGTGCGTCTATGTGTGTACATGTTTGACTAGATTGTGTGAGTGGAAGACTGGGTGGAAGAGGAGATATATATATATATATGCATGCGTCTTACCTGGATTTCACACGCAAACTGGGCGGTGTAGATGTAGTGAAAGGCCTCTTCGATAGTCTCTCCCAGCGCCACCACTCCATGGTTCCTCAGGACCAGCACCTGCGCACACACACACACACACACACACACACACACCAACCAACTTTGAGTGTACAGGCCCAATCGCTTCAATCATCCCCATAACACCAGTACACTGGCACAGAACCGGCAGTCATCCCCATAACGCCAGCACACCAGCACAGAACCGGAAGTTAATAGGTTATACCTGCCGAGGACACACCCTTGTAAAAACACCTTCATTTTACTTCCATCTTCACTTTATGTAGCTCTTCATTAAGATAAACGAATCTATGCCCCCTAAGTGGCCATCATCAAACAGCAGCTGCTAGCCAGTGTGCGTTCCTGCAGCTCCACTGGTAGATCAAGGCCAGGGGATTCACCCCCCATGGAGCAGACATGCTGAGGAAGACGTGTGTATCTGCACTAAACTGGGGAGGCACTGGGATTAAAAAGCCTTTGCTAAACACATGTAAATGTAGCCTGCACAGTCATGTGAAATCAATCATGTTTGAATGGTTAAGAGCAGGGAGGTGTGTTGCTTTGTGTGTGTGCAGTGAGGTGTGGTGCTCTGTGTGTGTGCGGTGAGACCTTGGTAGAGGGGCCCAGGGCCTTCTGGAGCTCCAAGCGCTCCTCCTGGTCGTCAAGGCTGCCTTGGTAGTTGTAGTAGGCGATGTCGCCCAGGATCAGAGCCTCTTGGGATATGGGCAGAATCCCGCACTTCATGGAGGAGACCTGAGGGGGGAGCCAGAGAGGGAGGTTACACTCAGAGCACTGAGGTGCACGGGGTAGTGGTTCTTTTGTAGTGCGTTTAGTGATGGAGAAGTTAGAGTTGGGAAAAGAAAGAGAGCGGTACAGACAATCTGAAATATGGAACAAATTGGCATAAGTGACACATCTGTAGTGGGGTTTTAATTGTTTGTAAGTCTGTCTTCTTCCAGACTATCAACTGACTCCGATGTGAACTACATTTCCCAGCATGCCTTGCGGCGTCGGGTGTGTACTCACTGCGGCAGTGGCTGGAGTGTGGATGTGGATGATGCACCGGACGTCGGGACGCATGGAGTAGATGGCCGCGTGGGGGCTGAAGCCGGCGTAGTCGATGCACAGGTTGGTGGAGCCCTGGTCCACCACGTCCCCGATCATGTTCACCTTTACCTGGGGGGAGGAGATGGTTAAACATGAGAGGTAATAAAGACACCGTCCCAAGAAGACCTGGGGGCTCCTCCTTCCAATCAATGAAGCATGGCTGACCTATTCCCATAAAAAGGAACATGTCGTCAAGTGCCACATCTGAACTACTTGTGGTCATGAATAGTATCCCCACTTCAAACAGAAACGAGAGGAAATAAGCTATGGAGATATGAAAGAATGTAGAGTTCCATCATACTTATTGATTTTTTTTTTTTTTTTTTTTTAAATATAACCAATGGTTGCTAATTTCCTAAAAACCTAAACTCACATACACTGCTGAATGGCAGTATGTGTAGGCTGTTGGCAAGTGCGTAGCAGTTGCAACAGGCTGCATCTTGGCAGCCGACGCAGCAAATGCCAGGCAACCAGTTGTGGATAACAACATTATAGGGGGAATCAGCTCTGTTAACCGGTGACATCATGCTGTGAGGAATGAGTCGTTTTATTACTGGAAATGTGAACTGAAACCGTCCAATTGGGTTACGAAGTGGGCCGGATGAGTAATTCTTGACCAATGAGTGACGAGGCGGCGGGCTGTGTGGGAGTAGCCCTGCCTGGGGAGCAGACGCTGATGTGGATAACAGCAGAACCAGGACCAGAACCAGAACCTGTCATCGGCCGCCTGTGAAACTAAAGCCAGTGGAAAGAGGGAAGAAAAAAAACAAAAAAAAGAAACGGAGACCGAGTGGAAACTATCCCCGTCCACATGGCCGACTCATTTGAGCTTTGTGCATCATATCTTTTCGCTGGTAATTTGACATGGGCCCTGAGGCGAGGGTAGTTGGATCCAGCGCCGCAATGTTCTCTTCAAATCGATTTGCATTAATTAATTGGGGGCTTGTGACCCAAGACACACAAGGCTACAAGGGGAGTAGCCTAAAGGGGGGAAAACTACAAAAATGACTAACGAAGCCATAAAAACAATAACATCCTGAGGCATTACCCATGAACAAAATCACGACGGACGATTCTGCTGTATCGGACTACAAAACAAATCACTCGCGTTCAATCACAATGTTTGTAACAGAGAATGGAAATCTCCCTCTGTATTAAAAACATTTCAAGTGGTGCCACTTCACTGGAGTTTAGAAGAAGATCCTTCCCCTCAACAGCTGGGCCTCACGCACAGAGTGAACCATATGAGCAACCCTCAGGGAACTCGCTATGGCAACAGGTCGAATAAAAACCAATTTTGACTGAATGTACATTTAATAAATGGATTGGTACTTTCATCGATGTCTTTTAATTGAGTTGATGCTATTTAATGGTCAATACCAAGTTATACTGTCATGCTGACTATTTGTCCAATCCCAAGTGCACATATGGCTTTCATGCACTTGGATCAATAGATATCCAACTAGTGGAAAAGTGAATGGTCGAGGCATGTTTCATTTTGCATCCATCTGTTCTCTGCCCCACAACACAAACCGCACACACACACACACAGCTGCCAGAACGCCTGAAAGTTACGTCACATGTTGATCCTGAAACTGACCACCCATGCTGCCCTTCAACTCCACTTCGCTTCTCTGAGCCGTCAATACTCTGGGCCCAAATAGCTTCGGGGTCTGCATGCTTTCAATACAATACAATACAGTACAGCAGAGCCCAGGCCTAAAAATACACACTTTAACTGCCAGTGACGAGACGCTGAAACACAACACTGGTGATGGACAGGCCAAGGTGACATTCAGAAGAAGGAGAGATTCCCCGCGGGCGCGTCCGATTGGTGGATTCACACACACACACAAAAAAAGAAATCCCTCAAGACCTTGAGGGCCCCCACGGTGCCGGCCAATCACAGCGATCCTGTGTTGTTTTCTGCCCCAACCATGCAAACCCCCCCCCCAATTCCAAAATACAAGGTGTCGTGTAACGCAAGACATCCCGTCGGCAGGGTGTGGCACTTGCAACCCGCTTCCAGCTGCGTTTGAAACATTTTGTCAAACGCAGCAACAATATAGGCTAACACATACACATACCATAGAAAGAGAAACCATCACACTGTCTCTGCTTTTTATGATTCCAAGTGGCTTCTGCTTCGGTGATAAAGTTAGATAAAGTCGGCTAAACATCTACTGAAGTACGGCGCTAAATGAAGGGTTTTATAAGGGCAGTCAACTCTACTGTAGTGGATGAAACAAACATGGGATCAGTTCTTAAAACCTCTCAAAAAACGATGATTAAAAACTAATCTCCTTGTTGCAGTGGGCTTTACTGTGGGAGGAGAGGGACTTCTCTTTTTGTTTTTCGCCGAAGCTAGAAAGAGAGAGAAAGAGAGGGAAGGAGACAGAAAGAAAATGAAAGACTTACGGATGGGTGGGGGAGGGAGGGAGGGAGGGAATAAGGAGAGAAAGAAAGACGGTGGCCTTTACAGACGTCTGCTTCCTGCCGGAGCCCTTTCCCTCAACTTACAGGCAGACAGACCGTGTTAGTGCGACCAGACTTGTCAGCCAAAGGTTACAGCCAGACCTTGGAGTGACCTTTTCACATGATGCACTTTAACAGGCTCTGAACCAAGGACTTACTCAAGCTGAACTGGGGTCAGGACAGTCTCCAGAAAGACCACTTGAGTTCAAATCCATAAAAAAAAAAAAAAAAACACAAAACAAAAGACTGTGGGCTGCGAAATGGAACAGGCCTCTCCGGTCTGTTTTGTTGTTTTTTTTTGCTCAGAAATGGTTTTCTTTTGCTACTGAAACATGCACTGCTACCAGCGAGCACTTCATCTACTTCCAGCCATTCAGAGTTTTGATAGCAGACAGCGGCGAGAGCCGTTCGCCCTGAAAAAAAAAGAAAAATGACATCTGCCCAGAATAACAAGTCTAGCACAGCCTCGACCAAAAAGGGAGGACGGGTTTGGTGCTGCACTTTAAAAAAAAAATGGGGCCAAGCTGAAGTGAACAGAGGGGTTCATTCAGCAGTGGCCCAGATCTCACTCCTCTGGAGCGGTGCCCGGTCGCTGGAGCCGCATTCGGAGGGGGAAACAGCCATAGGTGATGTCAGCTCTCACCTGTCACCTGAGCTAGTACAGGTATGTGCGCCACCACACTGGTGCACCTGACAGAGGCAGGTGCTGCACGAGCAACAGAAAAAAAGAAAGAAAAAAAAAAAGAACAAGGAAAAAAAAAAACAGCCCGTGCAGGGGTTGTTTGACCTTAACTGACATGAGAGTATATATCACACATGTTTGTCTTCGCTGCGGAAAGCAGGGGTTTAAAAAAACAGTTTGAACAGAAAAGTCGAGTCAAGGTGCTATGGTTAAGACTTTGTGCCAGACAAGAAGAGGCTTGTATTTTGCCAAGGTGTCTAAGAGCACTTAGTGAACGAGCAGCTAAGTGCACTGCACTTTTACTCTATAGAGTTCATTCATGTCAGGAAGGGTAGCGGGGTGGGGTGGGGGTGGGGGTGGGGGGGTACAGAGGGAGACCGAGACAGAAAGGGAGAAGAGTGAGACGGGTAACATTAGGGTGCGAGACAGATCGACAGACAGAGAAAGACAAGTGCCTGTCTACTTCCATTACTGTGTTCTCTCAAACGGCAGTGACTGTATCCATTTCATCTGCATTGGTGCTTACAACAACAACAACAACAAACAACAACAACCAACGGCAACAGGAGAATTCAGTCAGTTAAGGGCCAGGCATACACCAGGGGGAGATCCAAGGAGATGAATGAAACTGGACTTGTCTCTTGTGTTTTGAAAGAGAAGGACCGTTCCGTTGCAGGCTGACAGTGAGGCCAGTCTCCTCTCATACTCAGGAGATCGCCCTGGTTGTGCCGCCGCGGTCTTACAATGAGGCCATCCGGTCTTTTCCTGATCTAACTGTCACAGTGGATGGTTTAGGAACAAGTCTGCTGTATGGCATAAACCAGGACCAGCATATCACACACACACACACACACACACACACACACACACACACACACACACACCTAAATGCTCTTACCAGATTGGATGCGGAGGCCTCGGCGAAGGACAGTCCCCTGGGGAGGATGAGAATGTGGTCTTGCTCTTTGCTCACCCGCACCTTTGGCATGCCAGGAAAACAAACCAGAACAGAAAAATGATTAAACCGGCGACAAAAAACCACAACAAATCTGAGCCGAGTCACGAGACATGTGATGGTACGCCAGTGTAAACAAAGCTGTTAAGCCCAAAGCAAAGACAGCTGTCTGCACAGGTCCTATTGATTCAACTGCAAGGCTTGCTGTCTTTGTGAAGGCGGCACTTTGCTAGTGTCAGTCGCCAGTCTCCACATATCTGCAGGGCACAAACAGGGGCTTTCTGCTGCTCTCAGTAGTATATTCTTTGGTCATTTTAGGAGATGCATTTTTTTACTCTTACTCAAGTCGTTATTTTTGATGGGTACTTTTTCTTCTACTCGAGTCATTATTATTATTATGAAGTAACAATAATTTGATTTGGAGTACAGCTTTTGCTTACTCTACCCACCTCTGGGGACCACTCGCTCAGTCAGGGATATGAGTGGGAAACGGTTTGGGAGGTTTTGGGACGCTTGGGAGCTCTGCTGTCTGTGCGGAGGAGGCGGCGGCTGGGTGACTCACCGTGACGAAAGAGGTAGGGAAATGGGCCCAGCTGAAGAGGTCCACCAGCCGGTAGAGGCTGGACAGCTTACAGCGGGTCTGCTTCTCGCCCTTGGCCAGGTTGGTGGACTCGGTCCCAAACATGTCATTGATGGGAGTGACCATTGCCAGACCTGCAGCACACAAGCAAACAAACAAACAAAACAAATAAATAAATAAATAAATAAACAGATAGATAATCGATGAGCACACGGGGTTAGACCCCATTAAAACCGCTGTGAATGAGCGCAATGAGAACATTGACTGATGCGGACATACTTCCAAAGCTACAGCCGTGAAGAAGCTGTAGGACCAGCTCTTCGTAACATTTTAGATCAAAAGGGGGAATTTCACATTTTATGACTTGAGTTGGGGAGTTCCCTTATCTGCGAAAGGGTTTTGGATGAGCCTTGAGCAAAAACCTGCTGGACCCTAAGCTATAAAGATATTAGACATGGAACACTCAAGAGATGAGCGCACAGCCTCTGGAAGCCTCTGGAAGCCTCCTATTGTGGTCTGATCGCAGATGGCACATTCCTTGACAACAGGAAATGAAACATAGTTTCAGAAGCATCTGTGGCATGTCTCGACACAATGAGGACATTATATTTGATGCCGCAGTCTTATCAGTAGAATGGTAGCAACGTTACCGACCACTTATATTTATTTTGTACCGTTTCCAAGAGACTGGTGGAATGGTATGTCGGGCCTCAGAGAACTGTTTGCCTAGCTCTCTTAGCTATTTGAGTGTGTACGTGTATGTATGTGTGTGTGTGTGTGTATGTATGAATGTGTGTGTATGTGTGTTTATGGGGTGCACGAAGTCCTACGGAAGTCCAAAATCATTTTACAGGGTTGAATGAGAGTTTAACATGAAAACTATTGCACCAAAATACATCCTCATTATGAGCAGCAGTAAAGTGATTAAGTTATACACAGAGGGTGATTAGAGACTTCCTGCCAGATAATGCTGTATACAGTCCTGTGCAACTCAAATCAAACCAAGTTATGTTGTTGTAAATCGACTGGCAAATATGAATTAATACTGAGCACATCTATAAATGTCAAGATGAAAGGAAGCCTGCCGCCGTAATGATCAACTGGTTGCAGGTAAATCCATATCAGTTAGCGTGTCTGGCTCCAGTACATTGGGGCTGCAATGGACTGGGTATTGACGCAGATGTTTTCCCCATTTCCCCCGAATGCGGAGAGGACAGTGCTAATTTCCCCGGAGAGATCCAAGCAAGGGCTTCAATGTCAGGGAGATTTTTTTTTTTAAAGCCGCCACCCCCCCCAACCAAAAAAGAAGCTTATCTATTTAACCTGCTAAATGACGCGCTCCATGAAATTTAATCAAGTGATTTACTGTACTCGTGGATTGATTCCCTTTAATAATAGTGAGTGAAGAGCAAATAAAGTTAACTCTATATTTAGACATCCATTATCAAACGGAGTAATGAAGTTACTGGGAGTCGTTCCCAAGGAGAGGGGGCAATAAAGCGCGGGGCTTCGTTAAAAGGTAAAGGGCGCCGTTAGTTTTCCGCCCGGGAGTTCCAGGGGAGGAGGCCAAGCTAGACGTGCTGATCCCAGGCATACATCACACAGCCAGAGGGCCCGGGGGTTTTCTCTGTGTTAGCGGTGAGTGTCGGGCTGCGGGGGGACACAATTGGTTCCGCATACCTCCGCTGGAATGGGAAGCAGACTTCGCATGTGGAGAGACGGAATGAGTGTGGGGTTTGCAAAAAAAAAAAAAAAGAAAAGAAAAAGACAGAAGGAGGGGGGAAAAGGAGAGAGGAGAAAGGGCAGGAGGCTGGGAACGGGGAGAGAGAGAGGGGGAGAGAGGGGGAGAGAGGGTAGGGCGGGGAACGGGGAGAGAGAGAGTGGTAGGGGCGGGGAACGCTGGGGCGGGGTGGGTGGGTGAGATATTCGAGGCCTTTCCTGAGTTGGCTGGGCTGGATAACGGTGTATGTCTGCATGCCTCTCTGTCTATGGGAAAACTGTTTTTCTTCACATTTCAGGGAAAGAGCTTTATTTGAATTTTTTTTGGTCGTTCTTTTGAACCAGGTAGTAATCATGTAGAGAGTTGGGGTTAGGGTCAGGGGTGGAGGCTGGCTGCCATGGAGATGGGCCATGACGACGGGCTGTACCAACTGCAGGCACTTACTGAGGGGGGAAGTGGAGAAGCCGGCGATGGAACTGGACATGAAGAAGTCTGCAATCTGCCGCAGGGCTAACAGGCCGGTAGGGTTATTGCCCTTATTCTGCTGCTCCTGAATCATGCTCTCCAGCTCGTCCTTAAAGGCCTGAATGAGAGAGAGAGAGAGAGAGAGAGAGAGAGAGAGAGAGAGAGAGAGAGAGAGAGAGAGAGAGAGAGAGAGACAGCAGATTAGAAACTTGGCAACCTGGACATGACACACACACACACGTGCGCACAGACACACACACTTCTAGGCTGGGTTGCAAAGCTACTATGTGTCACACAAGCCACACTAATCCCTGACCCAGTGTGCCCTGCAGGCGTTCTCCTGTGCTGCTTACCAGAGGCTCAGTGGGCTGACACACACACACCTGCTGTAAGCCAAAGGGGAAACCTGGTGACCCAGTGCCTGTAGATGCTCGGAGTGCTGACACACACACACACACACACACACACACACACGTCTAAAGCGTCCTCATACTCCATGATACACAACACGACCAGAACAGGTCAACTCATTCCAGCAACTCATATTTGTCTTGATGGTTTCAGCAATTTCTTGTTTCAAGACTTTGGGCTATCCCTAAAAGAATTTATAAAAGCAATAACTGAAAGCACCTCTTGCTTTCACAAACCACCTAGCTTTAAAAACCTCACTTCCTGTCATCCTTAGCCTTCCTGATGGCTTCTTTTGGCTCAACTCTCGAACATTGTGGGCCGTAAAATATTTCCAATTGTGCTGTGCCCAGCTGAGATAACACACACATACACACACACCACGCCACCCCATTCCATTCCCTCACGCACCAAGAATCCCGGCAATGATGTCCCCTCGGTCCCAGCAGCTCTGTCAAAACACGAGCCCCAACAAAAACGGCCTGAAATAAAATGCACGTTTTTTGTTGAGCCAAAAAACGTCAGTCAACTCACAGCTGGCCTCAATAACAGCAGAGCAGAGCAGCGTCACTCCCACCTCGAGCGGAAACTTTGACTCACGGCTGCATCAAAGTCTGCGTCCTGATTACTCAGGACCGTGTCAACTGATATGGCTGGCCCCTGTGACCACAGTGGGGTCAAAGACAGTACAGAGGGTATTGCTTGTATGCTTTCAATGAACGCGCCGGCTTAACGTTTAAGACTTAAACTTAGGATATCGTTATTGCCGACTAAATCAAACAGTCAATTAGGAATCTGGTTGATGGTAATGCTACACTGAAAGAAGTTGGACTCCAGACATCAGATAAACAGATGGTGAAGATGGAAGAGTCATAAAATAATAAACAAACCAAAACTAGCTGGAAGAAGTGGAATAAACCTGCCTGAAAACAGAAAAAAAAAAAAAAATGAATCAACAACAGAAACGAACTTCATTCCCTGACAAACCAGAACTGGCAACTAACCTCCTGAGGGTCAAAGGTCAGCACTGCCTTCAACATGCTGTTGCTCGTGAGAAATGAAAAGAGCAAGTCGTAAATTAACTCGTAAGTGTCTTTTCTCATGAACCAAACGAATTCTGAAATTTACCTTAAAACCATACCTATTTCTTCACTACAACTCCTTTGCACTAATAAATACGACCTACCATCTTTTCGCCAGAAATATAAGCCTATTATGTCTATTTCATCAATACTGACCGAACAACTTGCAGTCATAATGATACTGACAACTACATTCTTAACTGTTTAAGATATATTCACACGGATGTACAGTATTTCCTGTCACTTTTTTCAGTGGGAGAAATGCAACCCAGAGCTAAAGACAACACTCTAACCTGGAACAGTGGACTTTCACGGGTTAAACCAAATCTCAGACGCATAGTAAGAGGCCCGTGAGCATGGGACGTCATGAGTCACACACACACACACACACACACACACACACACACACACACACACACACACACACACACCAGCCGATAAGAACAGGGCAGCGCCACACAGAGCAGTGCGTCATTGTCTAGCGCTGAGATTTAGTCAGTAGTAAACAACCACCGCAACCTACCACACAGGCAGGACTGTACTCGACAGGCAGGATTACACGGTACTACAAGATGGCCAGGGGGTTGATACAGGTGAGCGTTGCCGGGTGACAGAGGTATTTTAAAGTAAATATTGTGTCTAGCGGACACGCCCCTTTCGGTTGGATGACACAATGTGTTGTGGCGGTATCACAACACAGAGCGTGAGCTCAGTGGCACAAAGGGGTGTGGCTTGAAAGTGGGTCACAGGGCACATCTAACAGCCTGCGCCGGCATGGGGGGAAAGATGGACACTACAGTGCCTGTAATAGCAGCAGCTTTCAGTAGAATAAAAGGTCCACACACACACACACACACACACACACACACACACACACACACACACACACACACACACACACACACACACACACACACACACACACACACACACACACACACACACACACACACACACACAGCCTCTCATACACATATCCATGTGTGAGCATTCATGATTAGGGGCTACATCACGCTGCGATCACTATCCATGTTGTCAACCAAGTTGAGAGAACCAAGTCCAGGCCTTTCAACATCACTGACCTGATGCCAACCACTAGCAGTGGATGCAACATCTTTCTTTTTTTTCCTGGAACGCATGCATACATACGCACAGGAAGCAAGAAGGGCACACAAGCAACACACGCTCTGACACAATGACCTGTGGCGTAAAACAGTCTTTCAGTGTTACACAACCAAACAAGCACCCGTTCCCTGGGCTATCTTTGGCAACATTCCCACAGTAGGGTGAGACTTGTGTTCTCAGGCGTTGACCGTTTGTAAACCTCCATTTATGCTCCATAGAAGCTGCATGAAAGGCTGCATGCTCGGTTCCCTTCCATAAAGATCTAGCCTCATACCACGAAGCCAAAAACAGACTGTTGCACAGGATTCGGGGTATTCCCAGTCTCCTGTGAATGGTGGCGATTTAGCAATGGCTAAAAAATAATTATTTTAAGGCATCATTTTGTGATGCATGAGTTTCATGCTACCAGGTTTGGCCCGTGATCTTTGCTCCTTGCTCTACTGCAGCAGCGATACGTTTGCACCCAGTCCGGACCCTTACTAATCTAGCCCTTAGTAATGTATTTTTCTATGCTTTCTCCATGACTTCTCCCCTAGCGCCATCATACTATCTCTCTCTCTCTCTCTCTCTCTCGTTCTGTGACTCTGTATTTCGTGCCCTCATTCAGTCTGTTGATGTGTTCTCATCCTCAGCTACAGAAGCGGGTGCCAGACATTCACAGGCAGCTCGCTGCCCGTATCCATGGTGATGCCAGCCAAGCACACAGAGGGATGTTTGGGCCCTGGAGCCAGTTCAGGACAGAGGGGTGTTCTCAGTGCGTGTGTGTGTGTGTGTGATTGTGTGTGTGTGTGTGTGTGTGTGAGTGAGTGAGAGAGAATGTAAGGAGACATTAAAGAACAGTGTACAGGGTTTCTGTGCGAGTGTCTGAGGAAGTTCAATATTTGGGTGTGGGATGCCATCTGCTTGAGTGTATGATTCTGAGTGTGTGTGTGTGTGCAGACAGAGGAGGAGAGTCTCGAAAAAAGAAGCCTCTAAGCTGAGAGGAACGGTCACGCCACTCTTCGACAGAGAGAGAGAGAGAGAGAGAGAGAGAGAGAGTAGGACTGAGGGATGGATTTCCACCCCCCCATCCCCATCCCTCCTCTCTCCTTTCTTTCTTTTCATTCTGTAGGGGAGAGCTTGCGAGTGAAGTGCTCTCGTGCATTTCAAGGAGATTACAACGTCCCATCTCTCCGTGCCTTCATCAAAACGGATTAATCTCCCCCACCATTGGAGAGTGGAGAGCACCATTATTCATATTTGAAAGCCCCCCAAACCCAAAAAAAATAAAGAGGGAGTGACAAAATTAATATTAAACGCTCGACACGGGACAAACACACAGGGATGGGTTCTGTGCTGTGCTGCGTACGTGTGAGTGAGAGTTTTGTGTGAAGCGTGTGAACACTGGCCAGGCATCCTGGTGCCAACCTCGTTAGCGAATCTAGGGTGAAACAAACAGCAGGCCGGGTCCTGAGTGGAGAGTGACAGTGAACAGGGTTCCGCTCCACTCCACGTGCGGAATTTGCAGTCCAAAGATAAGCCCGCCCAAAAAAAAATAAAAAAAGCACATTGCACGTGTGGGTCCGACTGGTGGTGTGATGCTTGCGTCGTGAGGAACGTTTTCAGCATCATGACAGGATAGAGCCCCTTTGTGTGTGTGAAGTGGGGGTGCAAACTTCTGAAGGCCAGGGAGAATGCTACGCAGAACCTGACCTTTACTTCGCTGATGAGCTTTCTTTTCAGTCCTACACAGAACAGAGTGTGAAAGAGAGACGAGGCGTTCAGAAGAAAGCCTTCACTTCTAATAAGCACCTTTAAGCTATGATGAACTACACAGTCACGTGCACTAAAAGAGAAAATAAAACAACACTAATAAAAACTTCATATACACACACACCTTCATATAAACCTACTTACATGCATAGTAATATTCTACTGCTGATGTTCCATCATCGAAGAAAGTTGCTTTGTGAGGAGCCAAAAATAATGACAACTTTTTAAATGAACTCAGACCACAAGTCTTTCAGCTGCTTGTATTTGCCTCCAGAGTATTGGAGGACAGCCGTCGTCACTGTGCCGTCGTCTGCATGATGAAGCACCTCAGCTCAAGAGCCTGGCGTAAGATGCGAATGAGATGAGTCACGGGTCGGCCCTCTTTCTTTCATGTCCTCCACCCCAGGGGATTGTGGGTAACAGTGACACAGCCAACAAAAGAGGGGAAGGGGGGGGGGAAACAAAAAACCACTACGAAAACAAGTAAAACCACTTAAGGGGGTACGGGGAGGAGGGGGGTTGAGGCTGAGGTTTCCCATGCCAAATGAAAATGCAGTTTTCGACTCGAAGGACCGTCCCTGACCGCAGCGCTAAGGAGCGCCAGCTGTGACGGTTCTGTCGTCTGCCATCATCTCATAGATCTGGAGCATCTGCAGTTTCACCACTGAATCTAGCGGTGTGAGTCTTCACTGGCCTCACGATTCTATTACCATATAAAGGGTCACGAAATACATATTTAAATAGAAATATAAGCACTCACAACTATTTTCCCTTTTAACTTTTTTATTGAACAGCTGTTTTTTTATTTAGAAAGCCTTGCATTACATAAAAAAAAGCTGTCTTCTTTTTCAAATATAACTTAGCAGTAGGCCTATATCCAAGTACTAAATATTTTTCAGTCCACTGCATTGTAAATACAAATTAGGTCTACAAGATAATTCATATAATATAATAATTCAGTCCTATAAAACTAAAATATAACATAAAACCAACTGGCTCTTTTAAGATCAAATATGGTTATCAATATACAAGGTAGTATGAACAGAAATTCATATGTAGGTCTATCTGTGGTAAATACCCCCAGTAAAATCCATTTTGAATTGACCAAACTAACGTGCAACTCTACCTGGCTGCATCACAAGACCCAATGGACATGAAGGATGATACTGTTAACTTCGTTCACTGATATCTATGGTGGTCGCGGTGGAATGATTTGTTCACATTAACTGTACTTGGCTTGTGTCACAAGACCCTAATGTAAACAAATGCAACATGACACGTCGTGTTTATTGCCAGTGCTATCTGTAAATTAACTTTTCGTTCATCATTACAACTGCAGATCACAGTGAAATGGGTTTGAATGAGTCATTTAAATTCATTATGTTACATATTATTAAATGATGTAATTTAAAAATCTATCTACTTTAATTTTACCGCATCAATGCAGCAGCTTTCATGTTAGCGGTGCATCGATCATTTTCCCCAGCCCTAACTCAATCTCCACTCATTCATTAACTCTTTCTTCCTCTCTTTCTCTTCCCTTCTTCCTACTCTCCATCCTGGGTTCATGACACTTCTAGTGTTTCCTCTCGTTGAGCACTGGGGATCTACCCCGTCTCCTGCACCCCCCTCACAGAACCCCCACATCTGCCCCTTCATCCCTTCTGTTGCCCCCCACTGAACTCCAATTCACTTATTATATTAGTTGGCTGTTTATTTATGCTGCATCCAGAGCAACATCATTAGATCCCGACCTCTCACCGAAAGAAGAAAGAGAGGAGCGGTCACTACCTCTCCCCAGGGTCAACTAGAACACTGTGTGGTTACAACGCCAACGGCTGTACGGGCTAAATCAACAGGATTAACCCACATTTGAAAACTACACACCAGGTTTCATAATTCACATAGTGGCCAAGGCAGCATATCCACCTCCGGCTGACGCCCATATCTGTGTGAATGGCAGCCTATTCTTCCCCATCTGGTGGTGCGATGGACGGGGTTCAGCTCGTCCTGCGGGGTTCTATTTATCGACGTCCACTGTGGAGTGTGTTCTCTGGTTACTCTGAAGCTCCACACACACACACACACACACACACACACACACACACACACACACACACAGGCTGTCCGGTGGTGTGGGCATCATGGTTGTGGTATGTGGTTTGATCGTGGGAAAGCCAGGGACGACCGCATGGCTAAATGGCTGTGGTGGTGTAACCCGCCGCGGTGCGGAGCAGCCTGTTGACACATGCAACACACATGCAGGGGGCATCTCTCTCTCAGACCCTTCAGACACATGAGTCATGATCTGGCCTCATCTCAAACACTCACTCAAAACATACACTCAAAGAAACACTAGCCTGTTTTGGTTTCTTTTCCTGTTTAGGAGCCTCCTTTAGAAATTGTAGTTTGTAGCTCTATAATTTATTCAAGGTTTTCCGTCTTCGTGGTAACAGTGCCAGCAAGGGACGGAGCCCACACACGCACCGTTCACTAACATCACGCCACCTCGACAAACTAAATATACACACACCCCGGCACAAAAATGCCCACTCATCCAAAACTACCGCAGAAAATTCCAAGAACTGTGTTCCGCATCTCTCAAGTGAAAACAATTCCCTTCCAATCAGAGTTTTGCTGCTCCCCAATTAGCCCACATTATTCTATTGCTCTGCATATTTCATCGGCTCCGAGGAGCGACACAGAGAGGGAGAGACAGCTGTGGGAGAGGACGGACGGCAGAAAGCTTCAGCTTTTCCCCTACTGCCGGCGCAGGGTCCATGAGTGCGTCAGTACGAGAGCTCTGGGACATGATGCACTCGGTGTTGTTATGGCGGTGCTTAGGGCCAATGCTCTCTCTCTCTCACACACACACACACACACACACACACACACACACACACACACACACACACACACACACACACACACACACACACACACACACACTCTCTCTGCATATGGCTCCTCCAGGACGTCATCACTGTCAAATAAAAATGCAGCGCTCTAGAGCAGTACGTCCCAGCGAGACTGCAGCGTTTACGTTTTTCAGGAGTGAGATGTTTGGGGGGGGGAGTACACAACAAAATAAAAGGAAAATGCGAAAGAAAGAGAGAGAGAGAGAGAGAGAGAGAGAGAGAGAGAGAGAGAGAGAGAGAGAAAAAGAGAAAAAGAGAGAGAGAGAGAGAGAGAGAGAGAGAGAGAGAGAGAGAGAGAGAGAGAGAGAGAGAGAGAGAGAGAGAGAGAGAGAGAGAGTGTATGGAAAAGGAAAGGAGGCAGGCCTTGAAACTCAGGGAGCATAAATTATCCAGGCCAGATTTGTCAGAGGAAGCCTGAGTCAAAAAAAAAAAAAAAAAATAATAATAATAAAAAAAAAGTTATCCAAGCTCCCTCCAAACCCAAGAGCGCGGCCTCTGTGTCAAAATAACTTCTGCACCGCTGACAGCGTTTAACGCTTCAGGTCACTAAAATCACTAAAAGCCCAGGGATAGAGCGAGCAGTAGGGAGGCATCAGGGAGAGACAAAGGGACATGCAGGCAGAGAGAGAGAGAGAGAGAGAGAGAGAGAGAGAGAGAGAGAGAGAGAGATCTGATCGAGAGTGCATTTTTACACAGAAACACTTGCACTGAACTGTATTTGAAAGGATGCACTATGCAGGAGTCGAGCTAGATCACACACACACACACACACACACACACACACACACACACACACACACACACACACACACACACACACACACACACACACACACACACACACACACACACACACACACACACACAGCAGGGTTGCACTACGTTCATTTTTAAATATAGTCCTTCCTTAGTTGGAATGTCTATTAAAAACACAATGGGCTGCATAAGACTATGGCCAAGATTTACTGGGCTAAAAAAACTGACAGACCGAGAGAGAGGATATCACTGCTCTAATTACGCTGCCTGCTACCCACGTCTATTGTGTGCAGTGCGCACGGTCCCCTAGCAGAAAAAAATGCTAAATCACCCATCTCCCACTTCCTCCTCCTCCCCTGTGGTCTTTCTCCAGCACTTTGGTCAAGTTTGAGAACCTTACAGCTGGTGCTAAACACACAACTCAAACCACTGTCAAACATCAAATACTGATTCAGCATCGAGCTATAAACCTGAGGCCTATGCCATCTAAATATGAATGCATTCATTCAGGGCAATGACTATGTGGACAGTGCTGTCCTTGCATTGGCCTGTCTAGTACAGAGCAGCTATAATGAATGGAGCCTACATGCCAAAGACCAATCCAGTTCATGTAAACATGCTTCACATCTGAAATACATGCCAAGATAAACCCCCGACTCCACAGGTGAATAATCTCTATTCAAATACTAATAATGCACAAGTCCTAACAAGGTCATTAAGACTATTCTGACTTTAAGCGATGAGCCTATTTGTATTGTATTTACGTCTACATGATCATAACTCACACAGAAGGCCTTTAGTACAAATAACTGTCTAATTTTCTTGTCAGTGTTTATACTTGTAGTGCATTTCATACAACTACAGACAGCAGGTATACACTCTCATGTACACGGCTTTCTTTGTTAGACCACACCTCGATCTGCCACTGCAGTGTTCAATAAGCTTATCGTGTGTTGCGTATGTTATTTGATAAGTGCAGCCCAAACACACACACACACACACACACACACACACACACACACACACACACGCGGTGCATGAAAGAGGGCGAAGCAGAGCCAGAAGAAAGGGACGGCAGAAAACAAATACAGTCAAGCCAGCTGTGAGGAAGTGTTGGGTAAACTCAATTGAGCAGAGGGTGACGTTTCAGAGACATCCGGACGCATGTGATAAACTCACCATGGAGAGCGGGAGGGAGACACACACACACACACACACACACACACACACACACACACACACACACACACACTCTCTCTCTAACAGAATCAAAGCATTGTGAAACCATCTGTGGAGACAACGCCATGGGATACATCCGTGCACTGGGCCCTTTCAGGACAGCTTGACGAATCCGTTTTGCCCTCACTGCACTCTCTCACACACACACACACACACACATAACTTGCACATACTCGTACACAAACACCCCGCTCATTCATAGCTGCACGTACAGGAGCACACTCACACACACACCCATCCACCCCGAGCCCAGGTGCAGCTCTGATAGCCCGGCCCCTTGCTGGCGTGAGTGGTGTGGCAAATGGGATTTTTTTGGGAACTGAATTCCGCCGTTAGCCTGTGAGGGGAGGCCAGTTCGTCCACAGCGCGGCCCTCTGTAACTATATTAGTCTGGACTTAAATATAGTGCTCAAGCTTCAGCTCTCTGACAACATGTCATTTAGGGAAATAGAGAGCCTGGCACATAGCACAGAGAGAGGGAGAGGGGGAGAGGGGGAGAGGATGAGGGGGAGAGAGAGAGAGAGAGAGAGAAACTCAGAGAGGGAAACCACGGAGGATGAAAGGGTTTGTTGTTGACTAAGTGGACATGGCATGAAATGCCCTCATGCAGGATTCACACACCTGCTTGTGCTCTCGTTCTGTCTGCCTCCATTTATTATCTCTCTCCTTCTCTCTCACACACACACACACACACACACAGTAGACAGATACTACTCTCAACTCACATTAAGGTTGAGGGACCCCTCTCTCTTACACACAAACACACACAGATACTACTCTCCGAGAACAAAAAGGTGACACATCTGGCAAAGAATGCATCTCTATCCACCGTCACTGCCACACACACACACACTACTCTCAACTCACATTAAGGTTGAGGGACCCCTCTCTCTTACACACAAACACACACAGATACTACTCTCCGAGAACAAAAAGGTGACACATCTGGCAAAGAATGCATCTCTATCCACCGTCACTGCCACACACACACACACACACACACACACACACACACACACACACACACACACACACACACACACACACACACACACACACACACACACACACACACACACAGCCCTGAGCAGGTGTTTGGCTCCCGGCTGCAGAGGCAGTTGGTACTTGGCTGGCCTGCATCTCACAGCTCACATTCAGCTCTGTGGGGGCAGAAGGCCATGGTCGTGATGTCCCCTAACTCACCGGGCACCTGTCCACCTTACATACCCTCACCACGCTCACGCCAGGGCTATCTATCAATACGTACGAGCCCGCGGCTTATGTGAGCAGAGCCCTTCACCGTCTCATACACAGAGGCCTGCAGAGTTCCCTGAGAGGGCAAGTATGTGTTACTGTCAATAGTCACGCTCTGAAAGATGTTGACTCACAGTCACACTACTTGGACTGTGGAAAAGTAACTCAACATTTTTGCAATTTGCCATTTTTTGAGGTATGCTTTTAAATAGCAACTACTTTTGGCATAACCTTCAAATACATTCCGATGGAATATGGCCGTGTGAAGGACCGATAAACACAGCTGTCGTTCCTACTCACCGTCCAGGCTATGCACAATGTAGTTCTGTTCTGATCTGTTCTGACCCTTGACCTGTAAGTGGGTCGGCACCACTCAGCGGCCCCCGTTCTTTGAAATGGCACATTCATACGTCTGCAGCAGTCTCTCTCACTCACTCAAGTACGTCTCCGCTGGTGTTGCTGTTATCTATGGAAAGTAAGAGTGAGCTGGTCTCGTATGTGTGAATGTGTGAGGGGCGCCCCCGACACTTCTCCATCACGTATGAGGGAGATCATGTGTTTAGACAGTAATAAGTGTCACACGATTGGGGACAGGCATGTGGATCAAACATGGCTTGTGTAGACGCTTGATGCTCACGTTGGGGCGACTTAAGCCTGACCTTTCTCTCATGCACCAGAGATGCCACAAAGCTGACCTTTGCCCTGACGGAGAGGTCCCACCCTGACCTGTGGCTTGGGTCATGAGGGTGACATTCAACGAGTCAATTGTGAACATGAGCTGCAGGCGAGGCTTGAAATGCTGAAGCACATGCTCATGTTCACTTTGCTAAATCCTGTTACGAGGGGAACTTAATAAAACTTGTGTAATCAAAGGCGCTGCATACATATCGTGTCTTCGTGTCAAACAAGGGATGTAGTATGCGTACACTTTAATGAGATACCAGATTGTAGCTAGGCATTTAATCATGTTTATAGTTACACAGCCGATAGCACTTGGAAGTGTGTGTGTGTGTGTGTGTGTGTGTGTGTGTGTGTAAATGTGTATGTGTGTGTGTGTGTGTGTAAATGTGTATGTGTATGTTGTGTGTGTGTGTGTAAGTGTGTGTGTGTGTGTGTAAATGTGTGTGTGTGTGTGTGTGTATGTAAATGTGTATGTGTGTGTGTGTGTAAATGTGTGTGTGTGTGTGTGTGTGTAAATGTGTATGTGTGTGTGTGTGTGTGTGTGTGTGTGTGTGTCTCATGGGTGTGGCTGGTGGTTGCATTAGAGGCTTGTGGTTTTTGGTGGGGCTTGTGCACGGTTGCCAGTCGCTTGCCACATCCAACTTCTGTTCAGATTTGTGGGTTCCTCTTTCAGATACTCAACACTAGTTTTGGGCGGAGAGCTACTCAATTTCCTTCCTTCCTGGCAAATATCTGGAGGTCTAGTGAGGGTGTGAAATAAATGTTTCTGAATCCACAGCCGTGCCTTTTCAGGCCTGAGGTGTCCAAGAGTCAGCCCTTATCCCTGTTCTGAGGGTTTATATGGAAAAGACAATCCCAAGTTTAAGGTAGAAATGGGATAGCTTTCACACACACACACACACACACACACACACACACACACACACACACACTGAAAATTTCCATAATATGATGGCTGAAACTTCTTCCTGGCTTTTCTCTCCATAGTGCCCAGACGTTATATCTGGATGTTTTAATTTAGCAGAGGTCTTGCACAGCGTGGGAACATCTTCCTCTGGGTCACTGGCTGCACAGCTGAGCCAGTGCCCCATATTACATCTGTTACTGAGTGAGACGAATCTACACTGATGCAGCCAAAACGGACGACAACACTAAACTATAAAAGGAGTTCGGGTACAAATCCGGCAACACCAAGGAGACTAGTCAGCATGTATTTAGAGCATTTTAAATGGACCTAGAGTGGAATTTCTACTCTGTAAAGTGTGTGGAATAAAAAAAAAAAAAACCATCAATCTCTCGATTTCTCTGACGGCTTCTGAACCTTTTTGACATGAGACACAGTGTCGTACGGATTACTTTTACCTGACACATTAACAGATTTCATAAGGGAAAGGAGCTTCTATGTCTCTCTCACACACACTCGCACACACACACACACACACACACACACACACACACACACACACACACACACACACACACACACACACACACAGGACTGCTTGAGCGTTGTTCGTCACTCACCGGGCTCTGGAGGATCTGCGTGACTCTCTTCTTCTGGTCCATCATGTTGAAGTCCTGCCGCAGGTCGGGCGACATGTTGCGCGCGCGCAGGTACTCCGGGTCGTTCTGGTCCACGCGGTCAAAGTAGCGCTCCTTGGGCGGCGGCGCCGAGCCGGGCCTGTCGGTGAGGGGGGCTGGGGGGGTGGTGACCACCTCCTGCGTGGCCTCGGCACTCATGGCTGCTCCTCTCTGCTCCTCTCGGCTCCTCTTGGCTCAGCTGCTCTCGCTCGCTCTCACCCAGGCCAGACGCACAACACCACGCTCACCAAGGACGGCTCACTGGACTACACCTGAGGTGAAAAGGGGGGGGGGAGAGATGGAGGAATACGGGGAGGGAGAGAGTAGGGTGGGGAGGAAGGGGAAGAAAGGAGCATGGAGAGGAATACAGAGAGAGATGGAAAGACAGAGAGTAGAAGAGACACAGAAGGGAGAGAGGGGGAAGTGATGGGAAAGAGACAGAGAGCGGGACACAAGGGATAGAGGTAAACAGAGTGGAGACAGGAGATGGAGATGGAGTGAGACAATAAGAGGGCGAGAGAAAGAGAGGGATGTTGGAGGGAAACACAAAAGAGAGAGAGAAAAAAAAACCTGTTAGCAATGCTGTGTAAACAAACACTAAGCAGCAGGTGACAGCACTGCCCCCTTTCCACACACACACACACACACACACACACACACAGATACACATGCATGCACACACACACACACACACACACACACACACACACACACACACACACACACACACACACACACACACACACACACACACACACACACACACAGGGTGACGGGGAAGCAGATAAGCGTGTGGCTGTCAGATCAGGAAGGGGACGCCCTGACAAACAATCCCTGAGGGAGATCTGCTCATTTGACAGTCAAAACAAACAGCCCCCCCCCCCCCCACTCAGTACTAACAACTGAACCATTTTATGCCCTCACACCCACTCAAATATACTCACACACAGTTAACTTTCCACTCCCAATCAAGCACACAGACACCTACGCACCCACACACACCTACGCACCAACACACAAAGCCATCACTTGTTTTCCCCACGAACACAGATCTGATGTGCGTAAGCTGATAGCATATAAGCTGCGTCGGCAGAAGCACATCTCCCACATGTGACCTGTGGCTCCAACAAACACGGAAACACTACACAAGGATCTTATCACCCATCCCCCCCCCACCCCCACCCCAAGGCCTTTAACCCGCCCCTGCTGCCAAAGGGTGTTTTTGAAGTTCTGTTTGACACTCTGCAGACAGACAGAGGGGTTACATGATGTGTCCACTTTCCAGTGACCAGGAGCGACTGATGTCTTGCCAGCTGTGTGGGGAGGCCGGAGGGTCAGCCAGTGGACTTTGCGCTCGTCGTGTTTGGGCCAGTGTCCTGTTTTTGTGCGGATGCCAAACCATCCGATGCCGTCTCACGCATGTGTGTGTGTGGTGGCGGAGGAGAGGGGAGGGCTGAGGTGTGCTGAGGTGAGGCGAGAGGCATTGTGGGAGATCCATATGGGGTAGGCAGGAGAGAGGTGGGAGGCATTGTGGGAGATCCATATGGGGAAGGCAGGAGAGACTACGCTGAATGGATGGTAAATAGACCGTAGCTACTTCAGTGATAAGGCCAGGATTTACTCCTCAAGAGGACCCCTGACACACACACAACAAAAAAACATTTCACAACACAAACTGTACTGAAGACGCTCTGTGCGACTCACTTCAAGCACACTTTGTTTCATGAGACACCGCAGGAGAGAGAGAGAGAGAGAAAGAGCAGGAGAAAGAGAGAGAGAGCAGGAGAAAGAGAGAGAGAGAGAGCGAGCAGGAGAAAGAGCAAGCGAAGAGTTATGGACAAGGAGAAGAGTAAACAAGAAGACTTGCAGCTGCAACTACAATGAATGTGCTTTTTATAAACTCCAACCGAGTTACCGAGGCTACGGAATGGGGCCTTCACCTTGGCCTCTCGCTCACCCTCACTCTGTCTAGCCATCTCTCTCCCGCTCTCTCTCTTTCTCACTCTCTGTCTTTGGCTGTGGAAAAGGCTTAGCCTTAGCTATCTTCCCCCACGCCATCTTTTGCCATCCCGAGGGTGGGGGTCGGAGGGAGATCTCGTCTCTGCCGTGCCTTGCTAAGCTGCTCATTCAGGTCAAACGCCACTTAAAAGGATGTTTAAGATTAGACACCAGCCAGAACTACCAAAGGGAAAGATAGACTATACTCTACACTGTAATTACAGACAATAAACAACGCACTAGGTAAAAGCGGGGAAGAGATCTTGAGATGGAGGAAAAACAGAGATAGGAGGATAGAGAGTCGTAAGCTACTTACACGGGGACAGGACAGAAAGTTTGTACCGGCCAATTCACAAATGCTATCCTCACTGCACAGTATTACTACTGTACTGTACTGTTCCACTGGCAATACTGTACATGATCTGCATTGCCATCACAACCACTTGCGAGAGAAAGAAAGAAAGAAAGAAAGAAAGAAAGAAAGAGGGAAGAAAGGAGGGGAGCAAGAGAGAAACAGGTGCCTTTAAGCCTGAACCCCCAGTGAGATGAGAGAGAGCTGTGAAATTCACAGATGTATAGCTACAGTTCACAGCAAGTCCTCTGTGTGTCCAGCTGACCAGAAGAAGGCCGGTGGCCAGTTAGATAACAGGCTGACACCCTCACACAGGCTGCATACACGCTCTGATCAGAGCGGAATATTCTAGTGCTTGACAAAAACAGACTGAAAGCTGTGAGAGTGTGACTATGTTTGAGACTGTAAGCTATGTGTGTGTGTGTGTGTGTGTGTGTGTGTGTGAATACCCTCTTTAAAAAAAGGGATGAACCTTAACAGGTTTACTGAGCTGATGTGTCAATAGTGGACAGAATAACACGCATGACCTGCCTATCGAAAAACGGCAAACACTAAACTTTCTGTCCAAATGCAAAACAAGCAGCAGCTCATGCGTACAGATAAAAACAAACTCGCTCAACAAGAAGAGGCCAAAAATGTCATGCACCTGCTACCTTCTGCATGGGCTAAAGAACTGAATGCAACAGGCTTTATCTTCTTTCATCAGCGACAAACAACGACTCGCTTGCTAATATGGAAGGCTGGATCATAGAACTCATGCCAGCACAGCAATCAACTGCATGGAGACATGCAAATCTGACGGTCAGATTTCATGTTGATCTGGAGCCAACATCATCTCCCTATTGATTCCCTGTGTCAATGGCATTGAACCCACCGCCAAAACGCCACCGCAATATTGAGTGCTACAACTCGGATGATGCTGACAAAACAGACACAGTCAGGAATCCAACCACTTGGTGATTTTCAAATTCGGACATTTACCCATGACGGATGAGCAAGCCAATACCATACTTGACTTCAAACGCTAGCTGATTTGCAGAGAAAGCTATTGTTACAGCTTTGCGCAATCTGACGCACATCTGCCTGTATGAACTCGACAGGGAGAACTGGACTTTTTCAGACTTCTCCAGTGCCGATACCATGCTTTCTTTTCCACCGTTCAAGCTGTTGGCCGCCTCCTTCACCTCTGTGTGATTGCAGTCGTGGCTACTGAGTGCAAGCAGCTACAGTTGGACTGATTACCTCCAGGGAGAATGCAAACACTGGAGAATCACGCTAGGATAAAGACTCTATTCTAAAGGCTCAACTGATGCTGAAGCATTAACACCTGAACAAACACCACCAGTGAGTCTTTCATTTTTGGTCCATTCCTTGTTTTTTTTTTTTTACACCAACACAATTAGACTGTAACTCACTCACACTCTCTCACACACACACACACACACGCAACAGAAAAAGGATATTCCGGTCTGAACTGTGGCAGATGGGCAGGTTACATAATCCAATTCTCAAACTCCAGATTACAGAATGGTTTGGCATAGTGTGTGTGTGTGTGTGTGTGTGTGGGGGGGGGTGGGGGGGGGAACAAACACAGGAGTAAATATTTGGATATGCCCAAGCAAGCAACCCCTGGTGCTTTCCAGCTGGTACTTCCTTAAACCAGGAGGATGAGGACACACCAGAAGACATTCACAGTACATTTCCAGTCACTCGGTGCTTGCCTGTCTGAAATACCTCACAGATATTAATGTGCAATGGGCAGCTACTTAATTATCAAGGCTTGGCTCCTACATCTTGAGGCCCTCAAACTGACCACTAAACCATGGCTGTTCTCTGCTAGCGCACCAATCTAAGGCGTCAGGAGTGCGATGAACAACGGTGCTGCCCTGACAGTCTTGCCTGTTTTCCGAACGTATAGTCATATGGGATCCCTAAGGACCAAAAAGCCGTGGCCTTGAGTCACCTTAACGATCTACGGTAGTAACGCATGCAGAATACAGAGTGGATCCCGTGAAAGAAGAGGAAGAGACAGGGAAGATCACTAACGGCAGCAACTGAAAGCCAGGAGGAGAGGCGTGTGGCAGTCTGGGTTTCTTACACATGAGGACTGCTGGCTGAAGGACAAACCTCTGCTTTGGACACGTCAGCTGCTGCGCCCAAACACAGACGATGTGTACAGCAGACCAGCACTTTGGCTTTTGCGGTCTGTCTCCACGGTTCCATCATGTGGGTTATGATGGCACATGGGCTGTGACACTGCGCCTAAGGATCCCTGACCACAGCGGAGGCAGCTGATGAGAGCATCGCTGGGGGTGCTTTAAAGGGTGGCTGTGAGAGATAAGTAAGGGGGGGGGGGGAAGACACACGCAAAAGCAGGGGGGGGGGGGGGGGGGGCGGGAAGACACACGCAAAAGCAGGGGGGGGAGGGGGAGGAGACCGCATGTAACCACCACAGCACCAGAGGACAGTCACAAGATCTCCATGCTGTGGCCAGAGCCCTGTCAATGGCTCATTGTGTGGGAATTCCTTACTGTTAGCCCCATGAAAAGAGGGAAAGTGTCTCTCCCTCTGACTATGCATCTGTGTGTGTGTGTGTGTGTGTGTGTGTGTGTGTGTGTGTGTGTGTGTGTGTGTGTGTGTGGGGGGGGGGGGGGGGGGGGGGGGGGGAAGCGTGACAGACTGACTGGGAAGCCTTGCGGTTCTGGACCTCGGGGGGAATCCAGAAGCAGAGTTGTTTTTGAACTCCAGCTCACATGGCAAAACCCTCCCATCCCAATGGCTAATGTTGCTCTCGCTGCAACGTTTCAATCTCTCCCTTCCCAGAAAACTCCACTCCTTTCCCCTTCCCACTGATAGACGAGAGGACCTCACCCTCTAGCAGACATATACCCCATCCCAGGCCTTGCATTTCTCCTTCAAAGTGGGTGCTGCTTGTCTTTTAGCCCGCAGCCCCTATTTATAGCGAGTAGAGGGGCTCTAGGTCCAGTTTCAAACCCGATGGCAACAAAGCCAGGAAAGAATCCGGGCTAATTATAGCAGTAAATCTACTGCTGTGCACACCGGGGGCGTGTGCTTCGAACACAAAAACGAATGGAGAGTAGATGAAAAATGCAGACGCATCAAGCCAAACAAAAACATTAAACGTGGTGGAACGAGTGCAGTAACAAAACAAAAAAAATCACAGGTGCATATTCGGAATCTGTGCTCTACTGAGGCAGCGCCTGGTAGTAGTCTGGTACAATACGGAGGAGTTGTGGCTCAAGATTCACGGTAACTCCATGTGGGTTATTTGCCCCTCCACGCACACGAGAAAAGCGACACCCATTCTTCAAAAGCGAACCACTCGTTTCTAAAGACTCGTGCTTGAAACGACTGCCATGCTTTGTTAGGACAACAAACACAGCGAGTTGAAATTCAACTATTTGACCACATTAGCATTTTACAGCAAGCCTAGGTTGCGCGTATTAAAAAACACAGCATACGCAAAAGAAAGGCTGTTAACAAACTGACGAACAAAAACACAAACCTGTTCCACAGTCCTGCGTTTATCTCATGAAAGTGACAACAGAGGCTTCAGCCCGGCGCACATTGTTTCTTCGTTCAGTCCAGAACCCTCAAGTTAACTCCGGAGGGAACGGAGAAGCGGGGAAGATTGAAAGCAACACAAACAAACCAAACGATTTACTTCATTTCGCAGTACATCCTATGCGACAACACAGCGGTTGGCAGATAACGGGTTGGCTCCGCTTTCTTTTTCCGCGGCAATTTTCTGTTTTTATCTCGTTCAATCCAGGATACTCTACAGTAGACTCCAGCAGCTGAGAGTGAGCGTGCGTAGAGTGTGCGAGGGAGCGGGAGAGCGCGCGTACTCAACTGGGTGGGTGTGTTTCTATGGCAAAGAGCTGACGAAATCACGTGACTCGCTTAATCCATCCCACTTCAAGAGCGCTCGCTGCAAGCTGTCCAATTACAGGGAAGTTCCCGGGCGAAGCACCACCCCCTGCGTGCCCAAATCAGCCGGATTAAAGGTCAGTGTTTATACTACTTCATGCCTGCCAGCTCCATATTCTCCTGCTCTCACTCTTTGAGAGGATACATGTGTTCAGACATACTATACAGTCAAGATAAGATTTTTTTTAAAAAGATAAACTTAAATACTTGAGTAATCAACCTCAGGTCCTGTTAAAACATTAACAATTTAAAAAAAAATCATCTAGGATTGTAACAATGAGCAAACATGATAACTACACTGCTACTTCTTTATCAATGAGGACAACCTTCCAAACTATTTCACCTGATAACCCATACAAGACCTTTATTGTTTGGTGTGTGCGTGTGTGTGTGTGTGGGTGTGTCATTGCAAACATACTGTAAGTAACAGCTTGGTCTTGGTACACACTGCACACTGACACACACACACACACTGCACACTGGGACACTGCCATTTCCTTCCTGCTGTAATGCAAACCCAATGCTTTGTCTTATCTGTAGGGCATGTGGAGTGTGTGTGTGTGCGTGTGTTTTGAGAGTGTGTGTGTGTGTGTGTGTGTGTGTGTGTGTGTTTTGAGTGTACCATTCAACAGATAGGGTGTGCCCACTCAAACTAAACAATGGCAATGTGCAATCTAGACAGTTGGGTTTTACAATTATTATATACAGTAGCTCAGCAGAAGCGATGGCTGTTTAATGCTGGAACTATACATGATATAGATCACAGTGGGTGTTCGGCAAAAAAAAAAAAATGGACAATAAATTAAATGACGCTAAAGCTCGGCCACAGCAGGGACATGTGGTGGAAGGATAAGCTGCTTTTGAGAGATGAAATGAACGAAGGACAACACTGAGCCGTCAGGCGGTCAGGAAAATGCCATTTGCGTCAGCAGCGTGCACTACCAGGGTGAATGTGCTATGCTAGGGTGAATGTGCTATGCTAGGGTGAGTGTGCTATGCTAGGGTGCTCTGTTACACAGTTCAATGGTGGTGGTGGTGGTGGGGGTGGGTTCTTGACTGTCCTGACCTGAGAAGTGAAGTGTTGTGTCGGCAGATTGTGTCTGAGAAGAAATCCCACAGGCAGCACAGGGGAGAAGGAAAGAATGTGTGTGTGTGTGTGTTTGTTTCAGAGTGTCAGAGATATAGAAGTGACAGTGTGTGTGTGTGTGTGTGTGTGTGTGTGTGTGTGTGTGTGTGTGTGTGTGTGGTAGTAGAGATACTGGAAGTGAATATACATGTTAATGCATTTGAGTGTATTAGCGGATGGTGTGTGTGTGTGTGCACACATATGTTTGTGCACCTGTGGAAGGAGGCTTTGCTGATAGCCAAATCTAAATCTCTGTTATCTGACCTGCAGGCTCACTCACATTTAAATCACACTCCCACTCCACCACACACACACACACACACACACACACACACACACACACACACACACACACTTTCATGCTTATCAAACCACTGACAAACCTATAAACACACACAGACATCTGGTCGTACCGCACCCACACCATAATACAGCGGTGGTAAATCACAGAGGCCGCTCTGCTGACATTCAAATTCACACAGCTCTCTGCCTCCACTCCCCACTGCACTGTGTGAACACTGCAGATCATCTGGCCAAATGACAATCCACTCACCCCTTGGCAGAAGACTGGGGCCTGCAAGTTACACCCCCCGCCCGCCCGCCCCACAAAACTGACCATCTCACTGACACTCATGGGGGGGGCAATGCCAACGCATGTGGCGATAGGGCAGTGCTTTCCGGAACAGTCATTCAGGCTGGCACTAAAGACTGGCACTGGGCTCCGAGACTGAGGGGCTACTGTACTCCTCAGCATTCTGTCTGTTCACCCCCCACACACCCCCCTGCCCCGAGCCAGCCCCAGCTGACACCCATAACACTGTGCCAGGGAGACCACCAACACCCCCCCCCCCCCCCCGCCCCACACCACCCTAAAACAAAAGAAGCCCAGGAGAGGGAGCTGCGATCGATCAGCCCAGCGAGCAAATGCCGCATTTCTGAGATGCGGCAGCCAGTTGGCCGAGGTTACGGCAGCCCAGGGAGCCTCCGAGAAGCTTCAGCCTGGCACACGGCCACCAGAGCAGAGCTGCGCACAGGACCGCTTCAGATACTTCAGTCCTGCTCCCCTCAGGCTCCTGCACGACACGCTTGCCCTGCTTGCCTGCTCTTAGAGATACGAGACCTTGGAATGTGCTTGAGTTCGCTCATGCTCAAAAAGATCATAATTTCTCATCCAGACGTTTTTGAACGCAGCCAATTTGTCTCATCAGTTGACACATTGCTTGTCTTGTCATTTCAAAATTGATACCCTCAAAAAGTTGGAGGCGGTTGCTGAGGAGGGCTTTCAGAACTGAGCAAAAATGTGCATTTAAGCAGTCTTTTTTTTGTTTGGATGAATCTTTCATTTAAATCTTACCTTTAAAAAAAAAAAGCTAACGCTGAAGTTGGCAAATCACACAGCCCTCGCTGACTGATCCAAATCCTTGCTCCTCTCCCCCCCTCTGGCCAAACAACCCAGGGCAGCTTCCAGATATATGTGGTGAGGAGAGGAGTGGATTGGTTCTGATTTAATGGCGTGAGCGAGACCATAAATACAGTTTTCCCTCATGCGTGTACCATACCTCCATTCCCCACTCCTTATCTCTCTCTCTCCCAAGTGCCAATTTCCTCCAAACCCGTTGCCCTTCGCTCTTCCTGGCCCTGATGTTATGGAGAGATAAGGTAAAGTTCAGGAGTACCTGCTTCCATGCATAACAACACTACATCATCCCTCGTGCTGTTCCCACGCCCCGGCTACACTGGCAGGCGGTGCTGTGACGTTTTACACTGATAGGGGTGATGCAAAGGCCTGGGAATGCAAACACTTGACCTCATAAAGAGAGGCCTGCATCTCCTCCTCTTGGCAATAAGAATCGCAGCCGGGGTCGAGACCCGTGTGGGGAGCATCGCTTTCTTCCGGTGCTTTCGTGAAAAATCCAGATCCAGGAAGAAAAGAAAAAAAACCCACATCCATGGAGGGCCCCCCAAATCTGGGTCTTGACTGACTGATTCATTCAAGGTTTTTTTGACAAACATTAGTTTTACAGGTGAGAGTATTTTAGCTAGCTTGGCATTCAATGATATGGCCAAGCTGTGGGTGTGTGTGGGGGGGGCTGCAAAATGTCCCAGAAGGTTGTAAAATCCTGCGAGACATATCGATTTTTACATCAAGCCGTAAAAGTGCCTCTCCTTTTATGTCAGTTTGAGGAGAGGCAGGGCAGGAGACTTTCGCAATACTAAAACGTCTGACCGGCTCAATCCGTTTGACAGGTCTGCACCACACACATTCATACACACCTATATAACCCCAGGAGATGCAGTATCTGAGACAGAAATCTTAAGCCTTTAATCTGCAGAGGACAGAATTGAACATAAAACACTGAGATGCCCAGGTCATTGGGTTAATCTTTAACTAGGAGACGACAAGGTTGCCTCATTCCCCCTGCCCAACAACCGAACAAGTCAGTCTGTGTGTGTGTGTGTGTCTCTGTGTGTCTGTGTGTGTGTGTGTGTGTGTGTCTCTCTCTCTCTGTGTGTGTGTGTGTGTGTGTGTGTGTGTTAGTGTGTGTGTGTCTGTGTGTGTGTGTGTGTTAGTGTGTGTGTGTCTGTGTGTGTGTGTGTGTCTGTGTGTGCGTGTGTCTCTGTGTGTGTGTGTGTCTCTGTGTGTCTGTGTGTGTGTGTGTGTTAGTGTGTGTGTGTGTGTGTGCGCGAGTGTGTATGTGTGTGTCTCTGTGTGTGTGTGTCTGTGTGTGTGTGTCTGTGTGTGTGTGTGTGTGTGTGTGTGTGTCTCTGTGTGTGTGTGTGTGTGTCTCTGTGTGTGTATGTGTGTGTGTGTGTTAGTGTGTGTGTGTGTGTGTCTGTGTGTGTGTGTTTGTCTCTGTGTGTGTCTCTGTGTGTGTGTGTGTGTGTGTGTGTCTCTCTGTGTGTGTGTGTGTGTGTGTGTGAGTGAGTGAGTGAGTGTGTCTGTGTGTGTGTGTGTGTGTGTGTGTGTGTCTCTGTGTGTGTCTCTGTGTGTGTGTGTGTGTGTGAGTGTGTGTGTCTCTGTGTGTGTGTGTGTCTCTGTGTGTGTGTGTGTGTGTGAGTGAGAGAGAGAGAGAAAGAGAGAGATAAGCTGCACAAGTCAGGTTTGGCCATGCAGCTAGAAAGAGCAACTTGAACCTGAGCGTCTCGTTTGCTCGTTCAGGCTAGCTAATTGACAGCACCACACTCAAACACGAAAGAGCGGACTTCCCCTTGTGTGCTCAGGTGCGCACGCCATAGATCTATACTGTAGAAGGCTTAACTGACAACCATTTTGACTGATTAGCAACAGTCTTGGAAAATCCATTGAGGCACCAAAAGATACTACCAGCCCCTGATAGCCACTTGATGAAGGCAGATTTGTGATGGCCGTCATCAGGTCCTGGATGCCTACATTTGGGCCAGGCCTCACACATTCCATATGTGCAGTGAGCATGAGGAATGGAACAGATTAGGGAGAAGGGTTGAGACGTTGTTTTGACCCCTGCTTGTCTCCATCTTGTCTGTATATTGTCTCCATCTGGACGATGACAGATAAGAGATGTGGCATCGCAGCAACCCGTGTAAACAAACAAACTGAAGTCTACCCAATTGGAGATCGAAACAAAACCGGACCCTTTTTTTTTTTTTTTTTTTTTTTTGCAGTTCTGCATTCTTTCTTGTCAAACAGGCTGCCATTGCATAGGGTTCTACTGCACAAGTTATCCTTGTCAGCAACCCCCAGTCCCTTGAACAAAGATTTGAGACCTTGTTGTAATCATATTCTAATTATAGAATTAGGACAACTGTCAGTACCCTTATTCCATTCACTTCCTTACCTTTCACTCAATGTAATGCAGCTGCTAAAACCTCAAACATGACGAACACACGAGGACTACGACGTGAGAACTAGAATGTGAGCGCTGCAGGAACGGCACCTGACCTGGTCAAACGCTCAGTAGGATTTCCCATTTCCTTCTCGAGGTGCCATCTCTGGCAGAAAAGGTCCGGATGCAGCTTGGTGGTGAAGTAAGTGGTGGTGAGCGATGGGACTTGCAGAAGGACATTTATTCAGGGGTCAAACGGAGGTTCTGTTTAAAGGAGTGAGATCAAGGCCTCGTGTAGAGTTAGCTGATGACGAGGTAAGGCCACTTATGAAGCGGCGCCACTTTTTACTGAATGACACCGCTTTCAGTAAATCAGTTACCGGTTTGGACAGCTGAACTAGCTTGGCATACATCTGCACACACACACACACACACACACACACACACACACACAGAGAAAATAGACTCAGGACGTTTTAAAACACTCTTCTCCCACCAAAAGAAACTACTCCCAAAGGTAATCACAGACCTTTAAAATCCCTGCTACCATCATCAGCACATCAAACGTCAAAGAGGGAAGGAAGTCCGGAAACTAACAACTTCTGTTTGTTGTTCCATTTCTGCTTATCTAGATGTGAGCCAACTCCGTTTCCTCCAGGTCAGTGCCTGCTACATTTCCACTTCATTTCCCCCTCACTGTTGCTTTGAATGTCTCCATAACAGTTCACCTCATAAGCAATCTTTCAGTGGAGCAATGGAGGACCAGTGATTCATTGTCAGTGGTTATGTTAGTGGCCAACCCTGACAGATAGGAGCGCACACATGTTACATACCCACAAAGGTGTGTGCGCGCGCACACACACACACACACACACACACACACACACACACACACACACACACACACACACACACACACACACACACAGGTGCTAAATCACTCTGCAGACACCTCAGACTGCCAAAAATGTATCAACCCAACCTGTTTGTGTAGACCATAAAACAGTGCCCATAGGTGATTATGGCAAGGAGTACACTGCTTGGTTCACTGCAGGCCATTTTTAAGTGACGAGAGAAAAGAAAGAAAAAAAAAAAAAAAAAAAAAAAACATACACACCTGGCAAGAACACCTGTGTATAGTTTCGTTTAGTGTTTGTTGTTTTTGTGAGTCACAACCCCACTGTCTTGCACCAGACGTTTCACTGTTCAGAAAGAAACTGTTGAAACACGGCACAACACCATACGACCAAGTGAGGGCAGAACAATTGGATCAATTTACATTCCCAAGATTCTGCCTTCATGTGTGTATGTGTGTGTATGGGCTGCGGAGGGGGGGGCAGTCTAAGAGTCTGAGACCCCGGTATTCCCCCCCAAGGCCGTCACTGGAACGAACCATGAACTCACATAGGCCATCTCAGAGATGGGAGATCTAAGGGAGAGCTATCCTAATGTTGTGCTTTTGCTCTTAAATGCATATTTCTTAATTTCACATTCCATCTAAAACACATGTGTTTAAACATCCAGCCTGTGACTCCTACAGAGGCCAGTGTCCCGTTGGAGAAAAACCAAGTGAGAAAACAGCGCTGCAATGCATTACATAATGTCACACCCCTTAAAATACCCCCATCGTAAGGTCTAATATGTTCCCTATGACGTGGCCGTGGTTATCCAGGGATCTGGTGTAATGGTTAATGTAAACTCCACACTCTTTGGACTGTGGAGACACAGGTTTGGATCTGTGCTGCTGAATCTTAAACTGATAGGGCAAAGAGTTAACAGCAGGGTCTTGGGTTCAACTCCTAGGAAGCACAGACACGGACAAAATGTAACTTATCCACATTGAAAGGAAGCCTTCTGGTATTGTAGTCAATACAATGGAAATGTACATTTTGCAGATAACTGCAATAGGCATACTAGAGATGTACTTACTCTCCTTAAGAGTTGAAGAAAATGCCATTAATAGATTGGGCAGGCCGATGCCCAGCAGCGAGTAGCTTCACAATCATGGAGACAGTGGTACAGGGGGTAGAGAAGTCGGTTTAGTAATCAGAAGGTTGCTAGTTCGATTCCCTGTCGAAGTGTCCTTGAGCAAGGCACTGAACCCCTAATTGCTCCTGATGTGCAGTGTGCCATCAGTGAAAATGTAAAATATGTATACATTGTAAGTCGCTTTGGATAAAAGCGTCTGCTAAATGACTAAATGTAAATGTAAATGGAACGCTGCAGGCGCTCATCTTCCATTTTGCCATTAAGCCTACATTCCACCACAACGAGACGTAAGCGGAGTGCAACAAGAGTGCAAGTATCCGCTGTAAATATCCTGCTTACCCAGCAACACTGTGGCTTTCAGCGGTGCCCTGCACAGACGTCAGGGAGCAGTGGCGCATTAAAGCGCCTTTTCAGGATCACGCTGCACCAACAAGTCATGATCTCCAATAAATGAAAGAATCATGTTTGGTCGAATCTTGTGTAATTACTTTTTTTAGGGGTATGTTCTGCCTTACTTTTCATGCTATCGAAAACTCAAAGCAGACTCTGTGTGTGTGTGTGTGTGTACAGGAGTGCTACACACAGGGCCACTTCATGAGCTGCTCTCAAATGAAGGTGTCAGATTTGAACACAGAGCACAATGTGTGTCAAAATCAGATTAGTTGTTTAACTATGTTTTAATTTGATCAAAAATAAACATGACCCAGGTTCCCAATCATAAATTACGCAGCTGCCTGCTATCCTCATTAAGTGTGTCTGTGCATTTAGCAAGCTCAAACTACAGGAGACATGGGTCAAACCTGTGGCAAAGATTTTGGGGGCAAAGTAAAAAAAAAAATACAAATACAATTTTACCTTCAGTAAAGTAAAGCTTTAAACTATTCTAAAAGATAGGCTAGAGCATGGGGATGTCAGAACGATTCAGAAGTCAAACATACAAACAAATCAGGAGTGTCCAACTATGTGATTGCTGGGAGGTAAAACACACAGACAGTCAATGTGTTCATTACTTTGGCAATTTGCAATGTGTGAAGCAAGAACACTCTGGGCCTGGTGGTGTGTCTGTGACCAGGCCTATTGACCGCTTGGTCAAAGGAAGGAATTGAAGGGGAGTTCACTGGGAGAAACACAGCTCTGTAACCATCTGTTATCGGACACAACTGTAGCATATGTGCAGGCGGGGAGCAGTATCTGGGGTGATGTAATAATGCACGGAGCCGAACACTTTCTCACACATTTCTCCATGCGAGCCCCCCCAAACCCCCTACCCCCTACCCTCCGCCAGGCAAGCACAGAGGACACACAAACACAAGGGGCCTGTGGTCACTATCGCTCGTTTCCATGGCAACCCGAAACAAACAGTCAGTGAACGTAGCAACCCCACCCCATGCCTGGAGACAGCAAGCATCATAGGAAGGCTCTTTCTCCACATATGCTTCCCCTTACACACGAAGCCCTCATTCACAAACACAACGTCTGCCGAGTGCATATGTGCGGAGAAACTGTACCGCGCAGGCCATGTGTAACCATTTTAAGCACACGGGACATGGAAAATGATTAGCATGCTTACAGGGTGAGACATTCTGATCCTTCCCACAGATTTTTAGTTCATGCTTCGGCAAACAACAGCCTGATTATGAAGAACCTGCTCCTCTGGATGAGAGGAAAGTTGTCAAAAAGAGACCCCCTACGCTGTGGCACGATCCTGACCTCATCACCTTGTTTCAAGTGTGCAACATGAAAGTCTTTCTGTGTGTGTGTGTGTGTGTGTGTGTGTGTGTGTGTGTGTGTGTGTGTGTGTGGTTGGGGGGGGAGGCAGAGAACTTTGCCTGCTTTTTGGCCTGAGGAGAGCAGTGTATTTTTCAATAGCATGACGAGAGCTTAAATTCCAAATACATCAACGGCATAACAACCAACCCCAGAGAGAAGGGGGGGTGAAGGATGGAGCGAGTGAATGAGAAGAAAGAAAGGGCAAATGAAAGGGGAAAGAAAGGTTGAGGGAAGGAAGAGAAGAGAAGGCTTATTCATTTACTCTCATTGTGCACCTTCATCAAGTGACCAGTGAGTTAGCTTGGTCAGCAGATTCCTGGAGGTGCTGTGGTCTCTGAGTGCCTGGCCTGTGTGTGGGGGGTGAAAACGTATCCATCACAACCCACACTCCTAGATAAAATGTCTTAGATGTTCGGCTTTGGAGTAGCATTAAAGCAATACACAATTTGTTAAGTTTTTGTTTTCGTATTCTTTTTTTGTCAATTTGTTTGTTTGTTTGCTTTTCTGTTTCTGTTCCTCTGTATCTGTGTGATCAAACTATAAAAATAAAGACTCAGAAAAAAAGGGAATACACAACAACACCGAGGAAAGCCAGCAGGAAAACAATACTCCAAACTGCCTCTCAAAAGATGGCCTGTTCATCTCTTCATTGACACGAAGTCTTTAGCAGACCATTTAAATTGACAGTTCGCTTAGGCATGTGGAAATCATGAAAGCACTACCACAACAGATGGCAGCCACTTCACAAACTTTGCAGCTCATACATTTCAAAACTTGAAGATTTAGCATAACAGTAAAAGAATGTGTTTCAAAAGCAGACCAACTGGAAGAGGGTTTAAGGGGCATTGAGATTCAGCATCGACTGCATACCATCAACATCAACAGCACATTTCAAACAAAAACCAGCGAGAGACGTTTATTGGTGCTTAAGGGGTTTGCCTCAGCGAAGCCTGGACTTGGCCCAATCCTTTAGCATCACTCATAAGCACATCTCTTCAACTCATTCAGGATGTCATTGGCTGGCTAATGTCAGAGCTGGACTTGGGGCCTCGGAAGGTTCCTCCGCAGTTTACGCCATTGTCTCCAGGCCAGCTCTCAGCGCTTTCTCGCCTCGCAGGAAGTTATGTGGAGATCAACAGCGGAGAAAGTGTTGGATGGCTGTCAACTGGGGCCAGATTTGCAGAGCTGATAGCCACTGATGGCGGAAACTCAAAAGGCGAAGTGTCCGAGAGGCCGTAGACAAGATCTCAAAAGTATTCAAACACAAGCCCAGAACTGTGACACATGGCATGTTTAGGAGGTGCCATTAAAACTGGCACGCATCACCTTCAGTGGCCATCAAGGTCATGTCTGATGATTACAGTTTAAGCTTATAGTGTCCAATCCCAAAGGCTCCATTCCCAGAGAGGGCCTCGCATCAGGACCGCACCACAGGAGCTCAAACGGCCCAGGCTGCGCTGCCGACCCTGCCAGTGGCTGTCACTTCTCTGAATGAGCAACTCCCTTCGGGGGCAAGTCAGAGCATGAGAAGGGCCTCCAGGGTCAGCCGCCAACACCAAGCTCCCATCAGTGGGGGTGGACTGGCGTGTGTGCGTGCGTGTGTGCGTGCATATGTGTGTGTGTGTGTGTGTGGATACTGATTGTCAAAAGAAAGGATGGCGTTTCCGGAAGGGCCGACTATGTGGTTGGATTTTTTTGGTCTTGGTCCAGGGACGAAGGGGCATTCTCTGTGCAAGAAGTCATTTGAAAGATGGAATACAGTCATCACAGTTAATGTTACAGTACAACCCAGGCAGCTAGGATTGGTGGGTGGTAGTTATAACAGCTAGGATTGGTGGGTGGTAGTTATAACAGCTAGGATTGGTGGGTGGTAGTTATGGCTTTTGTGGAAAAATAATGAAGAAAAAGCCATGGAGTGTGTCTGAGAAACAAAAAGAAAAGAAAATGAAAAAAAAGAGGAGATATGAAAAAGAATGGGGAGGTCAAGGTATCATTACTGTTTCTGTGAGGGAAATCAGACCACCCCGTGGTGGTGGAGGAGGGGGCAGCTTACAAACACAGGGCATCCCTGCATTCCTGACATCAATAAATAATGTAAACATTACTCTGACCTATTTTTGCTCAGCAATGCAAAGCTTCTGGCAACAAGCCAGAATGTCTTTTTTTAGTCTCACATTTGACCCTATTCCACCTGCCAGAGGCAACCTCTAAACCTCAAAGATGGCCAAGTCTCTGACCAACTGACTGATCCTTACAGAAACCTGAGAGCAGAAAAGGGAGATTGCCTTCGAGAGGTCACTAACTTCCATTCAATTGTGAAGCAATTGAGGAAAAACATATTCACATAGCTTCTCAGAGACCAATTAAAATACCTCATCAAAGAAGAGAACATTACAGACTCCATTAAAGCACAATAAAAGAGCCATCAAAGTTTTATCTTACCAAAGGACCTTGTGTTAAGGTATATCGCTGTACTACTGTTCACATACGGCCTCACAAGTTGACTAGCAATCTAACAAAAGACAGGGAGATATAGATGAAGAGAAAATGAAGCAGAGAGAGATATAAAAAGAAAGGTAGAGAAGAAAGAGAGAGAGAATGAGAGCGAGCGAGAGAGAGTGTGTGTGTGTGTGTGTGTGTGTGTGTGTGTGTGTGTGTGTGTGTGTGTGTGTGTGTGTGTGTGAGAGAGTGTGAGAGAGAGACTGACTGACTGAGCAACTAGCTTGTCAGCTGTGTGGTGACGGCGTGGGGCGCTGAGGCCTGGAGGATGCAGGATGGCTCTTCTGGGCCAGCGCCGGCTCTCAGCCAGCTGATGAATGGCGGACAGAGAAAGAGAGAGAGAGAGAGAGAGAGAGAGAGAGAGAGAGAGAGAGAGAGAGAGAGAGATAGATAGATAGATAGATAGATAGATAGAGAGAGAGAGAAAGAGAGAAAGAGAGAAAAAAGAAAGTGTCGGGAGGGGGGACTTCCTGTCAGGAAACAGCATCCAGCTGGGGGACACCGGCACCAGGCCAAGAGCGTCCGGCTCCGCTGGGACCACATGCTGGCCCTTGGGACGGACCGAGGAGGGGAGGGAGGACGAGGGAGGGGGGAGCCAGAGGACGAAGGAACGAAAGGAGGGAGGAAGTCACTCTAGGGGTGACCACCCAGGGCAGTTTCCACCACACGAGCGCATATCGACTCTGGGTGAAACTTCGAAGAGAGATCTGGGATCTTATTTCTCCGACGACACATAATTCTTCTTTTCATAAATTAAGATTGTCCTGCCCTTGATGCGATTGCATGCGCAGTTGAGTTATGGGTAAAACTATCCCACAAGGAGAAGACAGCAAGACACCAGAGAGTTAACATGTCAATATCAAACAGCTCCATTTAGCACACCTGGGGGGAACAGAAGGATTTGGAATTCTTTTTCTGCCCTTCTCTCAAGAAATGCAGATGCCATAAATCATCCGCTCCAAGTCCGTGGTGAATGCTTTGGCCCCAGGCATCCAACAGTCAGATCTGTTTTGAGATATGTCATTCCCCAAAGACTACCACACACACACACACACACACACACACACACTCTGTCACCCAATCCACCACTACTTCCACATCGAGTGATTGTTGGGTGTTTAAAGTTTAAGGTTCAGAGTTCATTTTTCTCCAGCTGTTTCCCCTTAGCCAACTCACCTCCTCCTCCTCTCTCCCTCTTTCTCTCACACACACACACACACACAGGGGATAGACTGTGGCAGAACCTCAGGAAGAGAGCAAGGGTGATTCATGTCAGCCTTCTAATGTCGCTCGACTAGTACCATGAGAGGAAAATTCACTATTTCAGTGGAAGCTTGAGTCCTTGGTTTCAACGAACAATGCTAGGATACGGCAATAGGAATATGACACGTGCAAGGGTCACGAGAATCGTTTCATTTCCTGAAACGTTTTTAGTCTGGATGTTTTCCCATATACAGTACATGCTGAGCTAGATGGTAACCAGGGTAGCCTAATAAATCAGAATCCCCTGGTTACCATCTTACCATCGGTGGACAAACTGACACCTTTGGAGTGATGAAGAGGTCTGCAGACACGTTCTGAATTCAATTTCATCTGACAGAACTCGGGGGCCCGTCACGCTCACCACGGTTACAGATTCCGTGACACACGTTCTGCTTACAAATCCTTCGTCGCCGAGGATACGCTTTATCAGACTAACCAACAACAAAAGGGCATTATGCAACAATCTGGGGAGCCGTGAGAATCCAGCTACAAACCTTTAGAGGAAATACGACTGCACGTTGGGGGGCGTCAGGTCATCTCCTCGTCAAACCTGTGAGAGATTAACTTCACTCGGCGTGGAAAACGGGCTATATAAAGACACACCTAAAAGGACACATAGTTGCCCGACATATCTCAGTGTCACCAAGAATGTGCGTCAAACTGCGACATATCCGTGGCCGAGATGTGAGAGGGAGTGGGAGTGGATGAGAAAGAGAGACAAAGAACGAGAGAGAGTAATCGAGAGAGAAAGAGAAGCAGTTGAGAAACTAGAAAAAAAAAAGTGACAGAAGTCAGGAACTACGAGAGGAAAGATTGGAAGATGAAGAGTCCGAAGAGAAAAGGGAGAGAACGACGGAGTCCTTTTTCTATTTACTCAGCTATGCAAACTAAGAACTGGGCTATGTGCCACCGGAATACCATGCTGCTCAAGACTTTCTTTCAACCCCCACCTCCCCCCACACACACACACTGTGGGTGCAAGAGAATATCTAAAGGCCACAACCTGCAGGGGCCTGGCTCTCCAATATTGCACCATCCCTTCCTCCGTCTGGCAGCCAGAGCACAGACACAAAGAGCTGCTAATACAGCCGCCTGCAGGGGACTGCGTTTCTGGGGAGACACTGCCGCACTGCAACAGACTAAAATGCACTCAGTGCGATATTGGGCAGCAGGGCTCTAACTGGGGTTGTTGAAATCTCAGACAAGCCAAGTAAGAGAGTGGGGAGACCGAACAGGGTGAGCGAGGGGGAAAATGGTGGAAGGCAAAAAAGAGCAAAGGATGGAGAGGGAGAGATGAGCGAGAGGGTGGAGACGACAGGAGATTCTTTCGGGGTGATGCAGATGGTGACTTTTGGCCACTGTTAAATCCATTGTCTGTCTCATATACACACACACACACACACACACACACACACACACACACACACACACACACACACACACACACACACACACACACACACACACACACACACACACACACACACACACACACACTCACTCACACACACACACACACACACACACACACACAGGGTCTCTCCCTGCTCCCCCTCTTGTCTTTCTCTCCCTCTCTGCTCAAAACATCAGGGCCTGGTCTTTGGAATGTGTGGGCTGAGCTCTGACATCAGTCCTTCGAGCTGAGGCGAGTATCCCTTCCCACCCCATGAGGGAGGAGAGAAGGGCACCAGGGACTGGCTTTATTCCTCCTGGGAGAGGCGATACCGAACACTGCCATACTTCCTGTTGAGTAGGGAAAGCACCTGACTGCCCCATTAGCAAGACTACCACTTCAAAAGGACTTTGACTTGCTGCTTCAGAGTTTCGGTGGAGCTACAAATTAGACTGGATGACCCACAGCTGTGGGCAGACTTTTAACTCAATTCAAAGATCTGCTCGCCAGCTGGTGTTAGCAACAGACTTCATCATCAACAGTTGGATTATTCCTACGACTGGAGAGACCAATTCAGTGGGTGGCACTCAAGAGTTTCTGCAGTCAACACAACTACAGTTGTTATGAATGTCAATAAAGAAGACAAGCACCCTATTCTGTGTGATATTTCTCTTCCTAAGTACTGGGAGAATTCAGGTCAACTGTTTTGAGGCAGACACGGTCCCAGATATGGAAGAGAAGCAGAGATGTGACTTCTGACGAAGACGTCGTTACCTTCTGATCTCATGTTTCTTCTCCTTCTCTCTTGCCCAATTAACCTCTCCTGCAGCGTACTCCACGCCCCCTCTCTCCCTACCTCCCTGCCTCTTTCTGAGCTATCTATTCCACCCATCACTGGGGAACCTTTGCGCCGGTGTTCTTGGCTGAGCCAAGAAGCTTGTCCTGTCTTTCGTTTTGGGCTGAAGTGGAGAGGCCTTTCAAAACTCCTGAACCCCAGAGCCTGGTCAACACACCAACCCTCCCACAGTCCCGCTCTCCCTCTCCGCTTCCTTCTTGTGCTTTTCTAATCTCTCCTTTCTTTTTCCTCACAGTCTCTCTGTTCATCAGCTTCTCCTCTACCCTCCTTCTCTTTTTTTTTTTTTTTACTTCTCTTTTCTCAAATCCAAATATATCACAATCATCTGTGCCTCTCTGGGTGAGCACAACAGCATAGTGCAACCTTGTCATGCAACATCTTTAACTCCACATTTTATATGTACAAATCTGGGCCTCAGCTTCTACTCCTTACTTTTCACTTTCTCCCTCTCCCTCCATCTCTCCCTCTCCCTCCATCTCTCCCTCTATCTCTAACTCTCCCTCTAACTCTCCCTCTAACTCTCCCTCTAACTCTCCCTCTACCTCTCCCTCTACCTCTCCCTCTACCTCTCCCTCCATCTCTCCCTCTCCCTCCATCTCTCCCTCTCTCCCTCTATCTCTCTCTCTCTCCACAGTGAAGGACAGTGCACCATTCCGTTGGGCTTCTCCCACGCATGCGGAAAAATAAACAGGCATGTGCACGTTCCGGAGGAATTTTAATGACTTCCATAACTGGCCCATTACCTGCCAAAAAGAGCGTTATAGAGGGTTCTGGCCGAGCGAGGAATAATTAAACGGCTCGGGGAAAAATAAAGCAGGGCTGGTGGCCAAGCATGCAAACAAGGCTGCCACACCCACTTCGGTCTCTCCATTTCCTTCCTCTTTCTACTGGCGTCTCTTCAGATTCTTCTCCTACTTCTACAGACTCTTCTACTTCTTCAGACTCTTCTCCTACTTCTACTGGCTCTTCTCCCTCATCCCGTCTTTATCATTTTCCTCTTATTTTCCTCGGTCCTCCTTAAACGTTTAAAATATGTACTGTTCAGCCATTCACATTCACATTCTCTGTTCTTCACTTGTCTTATCTGACCTCCAACATCTGCTCTCCTTTAGGAAATCTCCACCTGTTGTCCCACCTCAACCTCAATCAATCATCTTTCTTCTCTCCTCCTCTCCTTTCTTTTTCCCTTCTCTCTTTCTCAGGCTGTGGGGCCATCTGAGGGATTAGGTCTGGAGGAGGTAACCCTCTGGAGAGAATCCTTTCCATCTCCCTCTCCTCCACCACTAAATGCAGCAATACCTCGCTCCTTCTCAGAAGCCCTCTCTTATCAACCGTACAAATGAGGGGAAATGAGTTCTTTGAGTGAGCTGCTTCAACAAACACGGCAGTCCTTTTAAAAGCCTGCGGGGACAGAGCCTCACAGGAAGACGCCTCTCAAAGAGGAGTGGGAGTGAGAGTGGGGGGCAGTGGGGCTCTGGAGACTCTGTGCTGAGGATGGGTGGTCTTCAATGTGTGTGTGTGTGTGTGTGTGTGTGTGTGTGTGTGTGTGTGTGTGTGTGTGTGTGTGTGTGTGTGTGTGTGTGTGTGTGTGAGGGGGGACAACATGACTTGGTTGAAGTGTAGAATATGGAAGCAACAGCTTAGCCTCTCGATGAACCGTGAAACTCTGCGTGCTGTACCCAGACCGTAGCAGGAAGCCTTGGGTTTCCACCACGAGGCTTATCCAACAAAACCACCCACATAAAGAGAGAATGCCGGGTTAAACATCACGAGTCACACTCACGACAGTCTGCGAGTCACTGCATTCCACTAAAGCAAACAAAAGCTCAAGAGACGGGCACTGACCTTGGCACTGGCGTTTTCCTCAATTGACAATGCCATCCCCTCAGACAGAAAGACAGACACACACACACGCACAGCCTAATGAGCAACAGAGCAGCCACAAATAACTCCGCCGACAATAAGATGAATGTCTAAAAGACAATGACCACACATTTGTCTTCCTGAGCTCCTGACATCATTGGTGTAAAAAAAAAGTGCCATAATCCGTATCTCCGATGAACAAGGCTGGACATACACAGTGACACAGGACAAGACCTCAAGTTTGAAAGTCACCATATATAATCTTCAGGTTTTCAGCTTGCACCTGAAGACTGGTGATGTTGAGCTGTTGTGCTTTTACCACTACTAATACAATTACTTTGGGTGTACCGAGTGGTATTATTTCTCATTTTCAGGTCGTTCAGGTCATCATGCCGTTTTAAGCCGGCGATGCAGACGGGAACACCCAAGCACACTCTGAATAAATGTTTGGATTTCCAAACCCCACTGCAGTGTTTTTCTTTCTTCTTCAAACCAGACCAGCTGTGGAGGAAATGACAATGCTTGGAAAAAAACAAAAAAACCAAGGGCCAACCTCTGCAATTAATAAACCTTACCCCCCTACTCCACTCCATGTACAGTGCATTCAGAAAGTATTCAGACTTCTTCACTTTTTTCACATTTTGTGATGTTGCAGCCTTATGCTAAAATTGTTAAAATTCATTTTGTCCCTCATCAATTTATACTCAATACACCATAATGACAAAAGAAAAAACAGGATTTTAGAAATCTTTTAGAGCAAACTAAATGTCACACTGTCGTAAGTATTCCCACCCTTTGCTAGGACACAGCTCAGGTGCCTCAAGCCTTAATAGCTGCAGGAAACCAGGCACTGCTCATCAGCTACCCAAAACCTTCCCAACAGATGGTTGGGATGAAGCATGGTGGTGGCAGCATCATCATCATCATCATCATCATCATCATCATCATCATCATCATGTGGTGGGGGTGTTTTTCAGCGGCAGAGACTGGACGCCTGGTCAGGATTGTACTATGCAACGTTCAGTTTTCCTTCATGAAAACCTGGTCCAGAGCGCTCAGGACCTCAGACAGGGTCGAAGGTTCACTTTCCAACAGGACAATGACCCTAGGCTCACAGCCAAAACAACGCGGGGGTGGCTTAGGGACAACACTGTGACTGTCCTTGAGTGGCCCAGCCAGAGCCCTGACTTGAACACAATTGAACATCTCTGGAGAGATCTGACAATGGCTGTTCACCGACGGCGCTCATCCAACCTAACAGCGCTTGAGAGGATCTGCAAAGAAGAATGGCAGAAAAGCCAAATCCAGGCGTGCAAAGCTCGTCACATCATACCCAAGAAGACTTGAGGCTGTAATCGCTACCCAAGGTGCTTAAACTAAGTACTGAGTAAAGGGTCTGAATTTCTAAAATCCATTTTTCTTTGCTTGTGTAAAATGTAAACGATTTTAGCATAAGGCTGCAACATAACATCTGAAAAGTAGGTCTGAATACTTTCTGAATGCACTGTACACCATGTCTCTCTCCACCCTTCTCTCTCTCGGTCCTTCTTGACTCGGTCTCTCTCAGTCTCTACAAACCTGGGCGTTCCCTGGACAATGAGATCGGGACTTGACTCTGAAAAGTGATACATGATATAATGAACAAATGGAACATGTGTACACACTCTCACACACACACACACACACACACACACAGCTACACAGCATCTGCTGTAATGCTGCAGGAATCTGGGCTGACGTCTTTGGGGAGCCTCGGACTTAAATGGGAGCCAGATTTTTGGGGTGTGGGTGTTGCAGAGCAGCAGATCTCCTTAGCGCTGGGACTGGTAACCTCGGTAACAATACCTGCGCCCCCCCCCCCCCCCCCCCCCCCATCCCCCATCCTGTGTCCATCTGGGCTCCTGCCAACCACCACTCCATCCAGTCTCGTACGCATGTTTGTCTGCTCACGTGAAAATATACAGTCAGTGTGTGTGTGTGAGATTATTGTGTCTTGGAGTGCCTGGTCCTAATCCAGCTCCTCCACAGGGAAATTACTTTTTATATTCCCATGATGGGACTAGGGAGAAGATTGAGGGGGGAAATGCAGCTTCCACTGCCTGCCAGTCACTGGGAGTTTTAAGAGATCAATACAGGAAGGAGACAGGCATAAAAAAGCCACAAGGGCAGGTCGTCCTCCTCCTACTCAGCCCCCCTCCCCCTATTTCTGTCCCTTTCACTCACAAATGCAAACTTCTTCTTCATCCAGCACTGAGTGCACTTCCTTTCCATCTCCTCTCCCTCCTTCTCTCAGTCCCCTGCCCTCTCCTTTCCCCCCTCTTCTCCTCCAAATCTCTGCAGATGGGCTCCAGATTGCTCCATGCGCTCGATAAGGGCTTTTCATCAGAGCTGTCAGCGTTACCTGCTCCGCAGTTTTCAGAGCGCGCTCAATGCGCCGCTGCGGGGCTCTTCTCACGCCACTCGCATTCCTCCTTTTCAGGGGGGCTTCTGAGACTCATTTCCTCTCCCGCCATCCTCCATCAAAGAACAGGCCTAATGCTGCCTGCCTGCCTGCCTGCCTGCCTGCCTGCACAAAGCCCCCGCAAATAAAAAGAAAAGGATGGAAAAAAAAAAGAAAGAGCGAGAGAGAAAGAAGGAAGAAGAAAAGGAAGAAGAAGAAGAAGAAGAAGAAGAAGAAGAAAAGGATGGGGAAAAAAAGAAACAGCGAGAGAGAAAGAAGGAAGAAGAAAAGGAAGAAGAAGAAGAAGAAGAAGAAAAGGATGGGGAAAAAAAGAAAGAGCGAGAGAGAAAGAAGGAAGAAGAAGAAGAAGAAGAAAAGGTGCGGCTCCTTAAGGGACTAAAAGGGGGATGGTTGTGGAGTGAGGGAGTGTGGGTGAACCATGACGAGCTAAAGGGTGGCCATTTTCCCCCTCTTAGCAGCTGGGGAATGTGTACGATCAGATTTCTTTTAAGGCCAGACTGATCTGATCAAACTTTAGTAATCCCTCTGCACTGGGTCCTTCATAAACCCCCTGGACACCTGCAGGCCATTTCAAATGAGCCCACACCCTTGCTGGTGTCCCACCGGCCGTATTGATTGATTGATTGATTGATTTATTTATTTAAGCCTCGGAAAACACATTGAGAAATAAGACCCTCATTTACAATGGTGCCGAGGGTACAATGAATAGTTAATACATTGGAAAATAAAATAAAGAAATACAATTAAAAAAATAAGTAAATATGCTTATAAAATAGTACAGGAGTACAAGGGAACGATGATAAATAACAATTTTGAATATTCAGTAAAATACTATGGTTGAGTCAACAGTTACAATCATTGCACGAGAAGTCAGTTGTACATGTGATAAGATTTAAGAATTCTCTTAGTGAAATAAATGAGCACAACCGTAAAGATTTTTGGACCTCATTCCAGATGTAGGGTGCCTTATAACAGAAGGCTGTCTTCCCCAATTTGGTGTTGACAACAGTATCCTGGGTGACCGCACTCTAGAAGGTTCCCCTTTATTTCGAAAATGGATTCATCAGACCCATGAATGACAGGACATTGGACAGAAATGTGACCAGCTTAAAAATACAGGCCTACTGTGCCATAGATTAACATAAAGATGCAACCAATGTGGGTACCATAACATGGCTATCAAGGGCCAAAGGAAACATGCCTCAATATAGAAATAGCATTTAACATATAAACTTAACACAAAGTTACAGTAATACACAGCTCACCGTGTCAGCTAGCCTGTAGTCTTAACTGTGCTTTTCCAAACTGCCTAAATACTCAAAAGCAATAGCAAGTCTCTATTTGTCACTGGCTAAGCTAGTGCCTTTCCAATAAAAATGGGATTGAGGAGGAAACGGAGTGGGCAGGAAACTCCAGCCGATGAGGCCACGTCAACGGTATGCAAGCCTTTACTCCAAGGGTCAATATTTGCCCACGTCTAAGGCACAGGCTTCCATGATGTCAGTTATTTTTTTTCGGTCGTATAGAGATTCTTTTAAAAAGGGCAGCGAGAGCTAGGATCAGGCCTCCAGGATCTCCACCGAGATATGGGGTGCGTGGAAAAATGGGAACATCCATTGTTATCCAGGAACTCGCAAGGCCAGGACACGTAAAGCAATATCCTTCTTCCTGTATCCTCTCTTGGTGCAATCATTCCTCTCCCAACACAATATATTTGCTTATCTGTCTTGAAAAAAAATAGTTTACAAGAACTGGTGGAGACTGCCGTCACTAGGGGAATGGTTTAAAGATACAAAAGGAGGGAGCTTTTCAGGCCGTTAAGCAACAGGTCAAACCTTTAGCAGCAACAACTCCTAAGAGAGTAGCGATGTGTGATGCAATGAGTAAAGACAGACAAAAATATCTAGACAAGAGGAGGAAATGAGGATATCTGGCATTGGACAACTGCAGCTTTAAAACGATATGTAAAGAGCAAAGCGCAAAAATCACTGATGTTTTAATGTATCGGCGAGTTTCAAAAGGCAAATGCAAAATGTCTTTCAGTACCTTCGGTGATCTGGTAGTCTACATGACGAATAAGCCGTCGCTTCACAGACAGATTACCTCACCACCCTCTACAAGTCAAAATGGCTGCTCTGGAAGCGTGACGGAAAGCCAAGAGTTTGTTTGTTTGAAGGAGAGGAGAGAGCAGATTTATGAAACGGTCCACCTGTGGGTCAGCCTGCCGTGGATTTGAGGTCAGAATTAGGAGAGGACGTCACCAGAGGTGAGGGAACGCCCTGCCCCTGGCTAAAACAAAACAGACAGACACCCGCCCAAGAGACACACCCATAGACACACAGACCCCCCAACCCCATCCACAAATCACTGAGACAGTTGACCATGCATCAAAAACCGTCTGTCAAACAAGTCCTCAGCCAAAACTTGGTCGTACATTTTGCAAGATTCCTCCATCTGACTTTTAATATGCTCACAATACAAAGCAAGGACATAAATTAAACATCTCCTCAGAGATAAATAATTCAGTTGAGCAGATGAGAGCAACTTTTGGAATGACTGACTGGGTAACATTTTAGACGCTCAGGAGGAGCACAATACCCTTGAGTGGAAAGATCTAAAAATAATAACATTGAGGATATGCTCTGCATCTTTCATGGTAGTACAACTACGTTGACACGAGAGTGTTTAAAATGTAATGCCATTTAGCGTGCTGACGAAACGTCATCTAACCCGCAATTCCAAAGCCAAAAAACACATACATACAGTATATACATACATGCATACAATGCTTAGTGCATCCACATGGAAAGAACAGTCTTTTTAAGTTAAAGTGACCCTTAGAAATGTTGATCATCCAGGAATTAGACCCATTGTGAAAACATAGTTTCTAAAGTTATTTCACCACATGGGCTAGGTAACACCTGCAAATCATGCAACAAGTATGCAAGCTTCTCGTCACAGCCCCATGTTTTAAATCCCTCTTTCTGACCCAACCCAAACACATTTGGTTCCATTTAATGGCGCTCAATTATTCAACATGACTCAATTACACAGGGTCCGGCACTGAATCCCTCCCAAAATCCCCCAAACTCCCCTCACTTGTGAGAGAAACAGCCGAGGCAGGCTCTTAAGTGAGAGCTCAACTAACCCCTCTGAACGTTTACCACAATAAAACAAACTCTGAACATGACTCAAGAGTTGATACATCCAATCACATACTCACACAAACACACAAATATACAGTACGGCAGTGTGAGTATGGTTGTCTGTCTGTCTGTGTGCGTGTGTGCATATGTGTGTGTGTGTGTGTGTGTGTGTGTGTGCGTGCGTATGTGTGTGCGTATGTGTGTGTGTGTGTGTGTGTGTGTGTGTGTGTGCGTATGTGTGTGTTGCTCCCCATGCCTCTTTGAATGTGTTGGTTAAGTGACTGTAACTGAGGCGAACAGCTGGAAGCCATGCTGCTGGAGTGACATAACTGCGGGCAGCCAAGCCAAGAGCTTTGAGCACAAACATGGCCGCCACCGTGCATATTACATAAACCCCGTCTGATTGGCAGGCGGCGTGAGTAACACCCATCATATGTGCCTGCAAGCCATCTTCGCCCAGAGATCTAAGGGAATAGTGAACCAACTGACGACATCCAACATGAAATGGGAGGAATTACACTGGACGTGCTGCAGGGCTTGGAGACGTAAATTAAACACAGAATGTTTGTGATTCTTGCAGAGGGATTTTTTTTTGTAGCACTTAAAGATTAAAGACGAGATTGAGGGATGTAGGCATGGGGAGAGTGATGAGTGATGGCCGACATCTGTAGTCGAGTCGTCAAAACTACACCAGGCCTCGATTTTATCAAGAACCTTCGGCTAAATCATAAAAAAATAAACTGACCATTACGTAAAATACATTCTTAAACATTTACAGTTGAAACACGACATTTAAGGGAAATACACCACTGGGCAATTTGACCAATTAAATTATATAGGTCTACTTCTACTGAGCCTATAAAACTGCATTTCTTCGCAGCCTGCAGGATCCAACATGCATGGAAATATTGCCCAATTGGTTGAATGCGCTTTAGGTAAAGAGAACTGCATTCAGGCCAGATAGGCTAGAATCTAGTTATCAGCTGATGCCTGATGTTGAACTTGAACATGAACTCATGTTTCCTTACAAGAGCTTAAAATCGCTTCAGCTGACAGTTCATTCAACTAATAGAAGATAGCATGGCTGAAATAAAAAAAAATAAGAAAAACACACCAACTATGCAAGTGTGTGTACTTGAATCTTATCACTGTCACATTAAAGCTTACAAAAATATATGTCTGGCTTTTAAGCTTCAGGGATATAAGTGTAGGCTTAACTGGCGACGTGCTCTCTGAAAGCCCTGTAGAGTAAACTGATTTACAGGTCTTGCCGGAGGACAGAAGCGCCAGCCAAGCCACACTTGTGTCTGTAACTGAAGTGAATCGTGAAAAACAAGAGACTTCCCTCAAAACTATAAATTCAGAGTGGGCTCAGCAGGATGCTACTTAAGTCCTCTACCATCAAGTAGTCAACTCCCACTAGGGGAGAAGACTGCAGGATAATGATTGAGGCCGAGTCAAGGGGAATCTTATGGGAGATCAGAGAATTCCTTTGGAATGGGAACAAAAAAGGAGAAAAGATAGTCTTATAGAATGACATTCTTATAGTGCATTTGTATCATCCGTAGATTGTCTTGAGTGTTCGTATAGTATCTTTTTTAGTTCGATCAACGTCTTGTTTATAACAGTCACTGAACAATAACAGCATTACGTTTACTTTTCCGCTGCGTGGCGCCGGCTCAAATTGACTCAACTGTTTTGGCAAATAACTCTGGTACCTGGTACTTTTTGGTACCACCTCCGTTGAGGTTCCAAGCGAGCTGAGGCGACACCAAAAGCTGACGTGACATTGGTCAGAGAGAATCGTCATTAGATTCATCACACATATGCTAACGTTAGCTCATCCTCTTGCGTTGTCTTTTAAGTAACCAGTTGCCTCGTCATCTGAGCTCTGATTTTTCTATCAGCACTCTTTGGCTTTGCTGCCCATCAGCCTTCTTCTGAAACAGAATTTGAGTCTTTGTTGTGACAAAAACAGCCACATACAGACGACAGGGCAGTTTCATGCGGTGTCGCTATGACAACCAGCTACACTGAGGGGGGGGGAGTAAACTGCAGTGGAAAACGTACCTGGTACCAAAAGCGAGTACAGTCGAGTTGAGCCGGTACCATGCAGTGGGAAAGCAGCTATGGAGGACAGTGCTGGCAGGGGGTTGGGGAAAGGACAAATGCTATCATGTGGACAGAGCCGTTTTCACAGCGAGTTATCCCCTGAATGAAGCGCATTCATCTGAGACCTCACAAAACACCGAAAAAGAAAGACTTGCTGCTCTCATCTCTTCCATCACCACTTAAGCACTCTGTCGGTAAACAGAGACCTTTGAAAGACAAATAGCCTCTTTGACAAGTCCACTTAGCCCCAAATCTTTAACGTCTGATCCCTTGAAGGCGACTGCATGAGAGAGGCCCAGCGAAGAGGGAGGGGCGAACTGCCGTCTTGCCAAAAGAAAAGCCGTTTTTCCTAGTATAAACCCATCAAGGTCATACGCTGCCCTTAGACGTTCCAATCCATATACACAGGAAAAACAACAACAACAACAAAAACACACAACCCTTTATACCCACTTTAACTGCTTTAACTGATTGGATCTGTAAAGGTGACAGCCCTTCAGGCAATGATGGGGTTGAAAAGGGACTAAAGGTCCTGTATTGCCCCTCGAAGTTGCCCAACCATACACACACACACACACACACACACACACACACACACACAACGACGCAGTTCCACTTTGCGTTACCTGCTTGGATCTCTGTGAGGGTTCCAGCCCTGCAGGCAACAACAATGGGGCCAAGGGGAAACAGACAGCACTACCCTGAGGCAAGGCCGTCTGAGATCTCCCCTTCCAAAAACACAGGAGCCGAGCCAACAGGAGGGACTCCTCCGCCCCCAATCAACAACTGAGTCATCAATCTACTCCAGGGGTCACGGTGACCGCCAGGGCAGCGAACTAGAAGGCAACTGAAATTAACAATGGCCACCAACCACCAGCTTGATTTAAATGGATGCAATGCTGCATGATGCAGGAATAAATGCATCCATGAGATGCTGGACAAGAGTTAATATCTAATTGTCTGTCTGGAGGATATTTTCACAAACTATGCAACAATCTGATCACTCACAGCAACAGCCAATCAGAAGTAAATCTCAGCACTGTTAAAAGTTATGTACATTCCCTGAATGAAATGGTGAAATAAAGAAATTACAAAAGCACCAACCTTATTTACACAGCGAGTTTCATTCACAAGAAGAGCAGAAAACCCTTTGCTCCTGCCTTGTCCGCTTCTGTCCTTCTCTCTTTCTCACACAAGATACTCAGCAACTCCCTCAGTTTGGAGCTTTTTTTTTTTTTTTTTTTACACTTTTCTTGTCTTGATCGGGAACAGGCACCAATGGCTAGCTCTGACTGGAATCAAGCCTCTTTCCAGCTCAGGGAGGGAACCTTTGTCTTCCTCCCTCTCTCTCTCTCTCTCTCTCTCACTCTCCTCTCTCTCTCTAAAGGAAGAGAGGTGAAGAGAGGGTGGGGGAGGAGGTTACCAAGTGATAGCACACACACACACAAACTTTATCTCCTTGGCAAGAGTAAAGCAGCTTAGGCTGTTGAGTGGTGGGAGGTGGATGCTGCTGGTGGTGGTGGTGGCAGTGGTTTGGTTTGGGGTGGGGGGGGGGGCACTTACCACTGATTGCAATTCTCCAGACACACACATGGAGAGGCTAAGGGCTTTTTCTGTGAAGGAAACATATTTTTTCAAGCATTTCTTTTCATTCCAACTGGAGGGAGTGAGGAAGGAGGAGGACTGGAGGGTTACAGGACTGCAGAGCCCCTCACTTTCTTGCTTTTTAAAAAGTTGGCCGCCGCCCTTCTCTCCCTCTCCCTCTCCCTCTCCCTCCCTCTCTCCTCCTCTTTCAAACCCGTCTTCATGGGTCCCAAAGGATTGGCGAGTCTGAACAATAGGCTGCGGAGGAGTAAAAAAAAAAAAAAAAAAGAAGAGGGAAAAAAAAAAAAACACAGCTGCTTTCAGAGTGACCGGCAATCCAACCCCCAGCCACCCCAGTGTCCCAACCAAGCCCCCTCCTCTCTCCCCTCCCCCCCCCCCACACACACACACACAGAGTCCTTCCCCAAAATCTCTTCAAAGCCCAACTGTGGGCTCAAGTACATTTCCTAGTGTCCCTCATTCTCATTAGGAGAAGGACTTTCTATGGAGAACTGAGGGTGGGGGGACAGAGCACAGGGGTTGAAGCTCTTGTGGATATTTTTAATGCATTTTGGAGGCCCACTCCCGATTTGGCCATAAATTCGCCTCGCTCTGATGAGCTCCTGGGCTACGACTCTGTAGGGGCTAGCTGTGTGTTTCATGCCTCATTTGTTAACACAGACAGCCGGACAGAGCAAAGAGGATAAATAAGACGTTAGGGGGGAATTTGTTTATTGCTCACACCTGTGGATCGGGCGTCTTTATTAAAAATTGTGTTAATTTTGCCATGCGCAAAGTTCTGGATGAAACCAAAGTACTATTTTGACTTTTAAAATTTGCTTTCACACACAAGAAAGGCTGAAAGGAATTACGCCCACATCTGTAAACGAGCAGATCCCACTTGCTTGTGGTGTTTTAAATGTTTTTTCAGTGCTGGGGTATGGTTGCACTAAGGACAATTTGTTAACCGAAGCCACACAACGAGACCGAGCTGGAGTGACACGGAATTAGCATCTGAATGACTTGCTCTGTGAACCTAGTTAGTAGAGTCAACTTCCATACATTTGTTCCTCGATTTTGATCTTGACTTCCATTTCTTTACAAAAGACACTTTCAGCATTTCTTCACGAGAGCCTGAACTGATAGAAATGGCTATGGCCATACAAAGTGACATTTCAGCATCTAAGATTCCAAGCCACCTCCAACAGCCTTCTGGGAATAGCTTGCTTTCTAGGCCATTGGTGCATAACCTGACCTTTCTATTGGTCCTACAATGGCCAAGTTTATCACCTTCCAATTGCTGTGCCCTTAGCCTCCTACCCATTGCCTTCAGTTCAACCGAGAGTAACTCTAATATGCAAGGATGGCAAGTCAACTACCAACACATGGCAGAAACTGCCACTAAATAAGTCATGGCAATAAAACTCTGACTGAATCTTCTTCCAGTCCGTGGCCTTAAAATGCCTCTTTAATTGCAAAGTGTGTTTATCGTTGAAGGACTTGACAACTGCTGACGCAGAGGGAGTAAAAGGGAAACCATAATCATAGGTGGAAAAAAGAAATTATGTCTACACTTTTTCCCTCAGAGGCTTTCTAAACCGACAAGCTTTCTTAAGAGCTACAATGTATTTAATGGGGAGAAAGCTTCAAAGAAAAAAAAAGAAGAAAAATCAATATCCGATCAATTATTCAAGGGGTACACGAAGAGTCTTAGACAGGGCAGAACGCCCCCAACATCTGTTCTCATGAGGAAACTCAAAACACTCTCGTCTTGTTACACCAAATGTAATGTTTACGAGGCTAAAACCAAACATTGCCATGGGATAACCTACCTTCACATTAAAAATTCGGCTGTTTGTGCCTTATCCAGATACCACATACCAGACTGAAATAGCCTTTGTGTTTGACAACACCCTTGCTACCTACAGGAGGAGTGAGCTAGACTAGCATTAGCACATTCTACTGTGGACACTCAGAGCCTCTCTGCATACAGCAGTTTTAAAATGTGACCCAGGAATGGATTATTTAGTATATCCACTGCTGAAGCTCTTAGGACAGAGAGAATACAAGAGAGAACAGAAGGGGGAAAGCGGGGTGGTAGAGACAGGGAAAGACAGAGACAGACAGACAGACAGACAGACAGACAGACAGACAGACAGACGGACAACCAAATTAAACATCATCAGACTAAACAACACACTATAAGCATGATGTGTAGCACCACCGCAATTACAGGCAGCACATTATCTAGTGAGTCAATCCATGAGGAGACTTCAAAGCGGTCTTTTATTGACCTTTCGAGGTCTATGTCTTTGATGCAAGGAGAGTAGACATGCTGTAATTTATGGCTCTAACAATGGGCTTTCTGTTAGATAAAGGCTTTGGGTTTCCAAGCAAAGTTCATAAGTGTCTACAACTGAAACCCACAAAAGAGGACAAGTTCAAGTTCAAGCCGTTTCCATGAAGTACGTTCACATTTTGAAACTATAGATGACACTGGAATACTGAAACTACAAATAATAATAATAGTCATAGGTAGTAGGCGTTGCAGTAGCAGTAATAGTCACAGAAGAATTATTACTGTCCATAGTTCTCAACTGGCTTTCAAGTGGCCTGATCTCAAAGAAACATTTCACTGGTTTGGACTAATTGAGGATGTTTCATATTTCAACATTTGGCCCAGTCGGCATGCTGTGGGGATCAGTATCAGTCATAACTGGGACCCCTTGCCGTCTATGGTATGGTGGTCAAATATATGGTGTTCCTTGCTGCTATGCATATGAGCATATATCCAGATGTGTGTAGGTGTGTGATAAATGGACTCGGGTCACCATACAGCAACATAGGAAGAGTGGAGTAAGGACCTGGAAGGAGAAATGCTGGGATAGGGTTCATTGCCCGAGGGTGTATTCAAGGCAATATTAGGCTGAATGAATAATTGACTGTGTGATCCAACCACTGATACCACACAGCTCTTTTTTCATTCACACTGACCACAAGGTCAGGCTCTAGAGTTACAGGTCCAATGTGGTTTACGAGCAGAGCTGGGATATGTCAGTGTGAAGAGTCTCATGTCTTGTGAACAGCCTTCACTGACCATGTCACCCAGGCCAGCTATATCTGTAAAGTGGCATTCCTCAAGTGTTGATCTGCCAGCTATATTTAGTACCAGCGAACGCCACTCTTATAATCTGAATGCCAGAGACTCCAGACAGACACTACATCTATGAAGTTAAGGTGGTATGAGTGAAACAGTGTTCTGGTCATATTAGTGTAACAGTATTGTGGTCATTTTAGTGTAGTGTTGAAAGCACTGCCGTTACATATTTGGAGCAAGTAAGCTAGCAGACTTTAGAAAGTCATAGGCATCTCAAAAAGGGGAAAACTGGGGGTGAAATCTATCTCTGCACCCTTCCTGGGCTCTGTAATCACTCGCTTAAATTCCAATATTATAATATTACATTATCAAATGAGAAGAATGAAATGGACTGACAAATAGGGCTGAACGATTTGGGAAAATAGTCTAATTGCGATTTTTTACCAAAATATTGCGATTGCGATTTAATATGCGATTTTTTTTTTCCCTCTTTTTTTCCCCCAACAAAACATAATGAATGATTTAAATATGAACAACACAATATTAGATACATTTAGTGTAAAATATTCTTTCCCACATTTTTGATTTTTATTTAACTGCTCATTACAGAAACAAGAACAACAAATCAGTGGCCACTGTGCATTTAAGTAATTTAAAAAAAAGTAATTTTAAAGTATAAACACTAGGCATGCACTTTTTAAACACTCTGTGCAAAATGTACCATCTTTAAAAAAAAAAAGAAAAAAAATTATAATTTTTTTTTTTTTTTTAGACCACGTTTTTTAATCGCGAACGTTGCGGTTAGAAAATCGCGTTCTATCATATCGCGATTAAATCGCAAATGCAATTCATCGTTCAGCCCTACTGACAAACACTTGTATGTGCTGCAGAAGGGGTAAGCTCCCATGGTGGCCCTTTAGCAGTTTCTCAAACCATAACCATCGAACATTTCAAACAATGTTAAGTTTAAACTTTTGGAAACATGAGAAGAGATGATGGAGCATTCTAAAGTTTGTTTTGTCACAATGCTAAACGATCAGCAAATTATAAGGAATTCACAAAGTAAACAAAAAGCAAAATAGTGTGCAACTTCCCAGCATGATTGTTGGGATTCAGTTGCAAAACTCTTCCCTGTTGAATTGCCAGACAGGATAATGAAATTAAATAAACTGCAGATTTTTCTTTGGACAACGGACGTGGGAGAGAGAGATATCTCACAGGGCCGGGGAAGGAGAGATTGCACTGAAATTGTAGTCGTTGTTCATGTCTGATTGCTTTGCCAGACCACGGAAAACCGACATTGACAGAAGATCTATATCTTGAATAAACATCCCATGTCGGAAATATGTACTAAAGGTATAATTCAGCACCATTCATTACTAAGATCTAAGAAAGGGCAGCAGTGCATGGAGTAGGAAACATAACACAACATGGCTGAAATTCATCTCTAGCTTTCTCGTTCCAAAATAAGACCAACAACTTCAGCTTAACTAAAACTAAAATTTTGCACCTCAACTCCCCTGCCTCTGCCTTGACGTTAAGGGTACTCCCACATCTTCTTATCAAGTGAGCAGAGGAATCAGTCATATCTTGTCCTGAGACTGAAGCACAAAGGGTACATCCCACACCAAGCCCCAGACTACTGTTCAATATCAAAGGCAGTACCAGAAGGCCCCATATGAAATTGGTTTATTTGTTTTGCCAAATTCAGTTTTATTGTTGCCAGATTCGGTTTCATAAATTTGATCATCATCATCAAATCATATGTACTCAGGACAAGGCTACTGTTCTTTTACACATTGTTTTATCTCGGTTATAGGTCTTTGTTGGAATATGGTAGGGATTGTAGGCCAGCAATGCTTGTAGATTACAGTAAATACAGTTTAATTTACAATAAGTTTTCATTTCATTTTACAGAATGAAACAATTGCTTACATACTTACAGGGAGATAACCTTGTGGTTTCCGGTTACAAGACTTGTGCCCGGTCAGTAAGCCACTTGTGTAATGATAGAAGAGGCAAAAGATTTACAGTTTAGACAAAGAATATACAGATGCAGCCCCAATAGCCAGTTTTAGTCTCCTTGCAGAAGTCATAGGGCCCTACAAACCAGCCTCTCGTCAGAAGTCAGGCCTTTTCAGGAGGATTGCCACATTCCTACATTGTTGCCTTGTCGGTGGAGTCCACTGCACACAATCAGAGTTTTTTCATGCACTTATTGGGGGGGGAGGGTGGGGGGTAGAAAGTAGTGGGTTAGCTAGGCTTTGAAAAAACACTTAATTAGACTACATATTCTGAGTATCGCACTTCTAGGAAACAGCTTCAGCGCACAATACAGTTGATTGTGGTGAGCCATCTCTCAACTAACCCAGGCATAAAAGGCAGAGAGGGAGCAGAAGAATCAAAACGACTTGAGATCCAGAAGGTGGCCCCTAGGGCCCGCATGCAGTGTGTGCAGGGAGGGGCCTGTGGAGTTCCAGGCAACGCCTGTGTCAGAGTTGAGCAACTTCTTCTGTGACCGGATGAAGCACAGAAAAAAGGCACTTAGGAGCACTTAGCACTCCAAAAAATTCAAGAAAAGAAACAAAATGTCTGAAAAAAAAAAACACACAACTGATGAAACACTCCAAAAGGCCAAGCGAAGACGTGACGAGACAAGAACACTCAGGGAAGTTGACTTGCTTGATCAGGATCTTATAAACACCAGAAACGAGGCACGCCTTTTCATCTCATTGGAACTCTTAAAACAAAACAGTGTTCTATTCTAACTTTTTTCTCTAGCCTCACACACACGAACACAAACACACAGAGCGACTCCAGCATCTCGCACACAGCTAACACACAGCTAGACAGCTGCTGTTCATCAGGGAAACACCCCTCTGAAATACCTCCAGAGCGAAGAACCCTGTTCGCCCCTCACACCACCCAGCACATCCCAAACATCTGCCCCTCCAGCCCTGTTTGCCCCTCACACAACCCAGCACATCCCAAACATCTGCCCCTCCAGCCCCTTCACACCACCCAGCAGATCCCAAACATCTGCCCCTCTATCAGGCAGCAGCAGCAAAAACAGAGCCACACTGTTTTGCAGAACATTCTATAAGGCTGAGCTCACTGGCAGGAGAGGACTGATCGAGAACAAGAGAATGTGCTCTCGCTTTATTGCATTAAGTGTACGGGGTCAACAGCAGAGAACGCGCAGATTCGGATGAAGTGATGGGGTGAGAGAGAGTAACAGAGAGAGAGAGAGAGAGAGAGATAAGAAAAGAGATAGCCGCATGTGTGTGTGAGAGAACATTCAGACAGAGTACTCTCTCTGTTGAAGGAGACAGCGTTGGGCTGCCAAGATGTGTGAACTTGACCCGAGTGGCAAATCCCTCTGCCAAGCACCACCCCGCCCGCCCGCCCCACCCCACCCCACCCCCTGCTCTCTTTCAGTCCCATCTGTCTAATATAATTACCAAAGATATTCCAATCATGCTACACACTTGGCTCAGGAAGCCTTTAGCAAAGGGTATCGTCTTCATCAGCACCCACCCTCTACATACCCTGTCCAGCTTTTACAGCACATTGCTGTTTATTAATAAAACGGCCCTGGCATGCTGAAGTGTCATTACCCTTCACAGGTGAAGTATCATTACCCTTCACAGGTGAAGTGTCATTACCCTTCACAGGTGAAGTGTCATTACCCTTCACAGGTGAAGGGGCTAATAACTACAGTAGGGAAGAACAGAGTGTTCCAACTTTTAGTGCTTAAATATTTCCGTAAACATACATTGCTGAAACGCTGTTTTTATTTTGCTCTCCTTCCATCAGCGACGCTTGACATCTGCATACTTTTACCAAACAGAAAGTAGTCACTGGAGACTTAAGAGACAGAATGCCGTTACAGCGATTGATGAAGTCAAAGGACCAAAGTCCACCTTTGAAAATCTGAAGCGAAGCAAATTACACCGCAAGTGGACCATACATCTCCTTCCAGAGTTCCTTGAGCATAATGAAATGTAGCCATATTTTAAAACAAAAATCCCTACCTTCTACAGATAATCCATGGGGGGTTTAACTATGAGCTGATTGGAACCAGCTTGAGAGAGAGAGAGAGAGAGAGAGAGAGAGAGAGAGAGAGAGAGAGAGAGAGAGAGAGAGAGAGTTGAGGGAGCAAGGGGGAGGTGGGGGGGGGGGGTGCTGGAGTGCTGCAGGGAGGCCTGGAGGAGAGTGGGAGCGAGAGGAGGTGTGTTTGGGCAGAGCTCCAGGCTCCATGCATCGTTTGTTTTCACGAGATAAGATCCAGAGTGAAAAGCCCTGGCGATTAGAGGCGGACCAGCTGGAGGAGGCCCAGGGCAGAGGAGACGTCATCCTGGGTCAGGGGGGGCCAGACGTGGCCTGGAGGGGAACCCAAGCCACCCAGCTCCCCGCCACGGGCGGTGGGGCAAATCACCCCGCCCCGCTAAGGCCTGCCCCAAAACAGAGCCACTTCCTATGTTAGGTTTAAACCTGCAGATTACACTTCATTTCACACCTGAACTATAACATGCATGGAAGCAGAGGCAGAGACGGGGATGAATCACTTTCAAACAGCAATATGAGACGAGTGCAAACAAACCATAAACTGCTCGCTAATTTGTAACACCTAGCTAACTAGCTTTGGGTTAGGGGGAAGCCAAAATGAGCAGCTAACAGCTATGATAGTTAAATCTACTGTATACTTTATATAAAATAAAATACCACAGCCTACCTCACAAGCTTTTTCAACAGACACAACTTCTGCATCACCACACCACACACCCTCTGTGCAGAGTTACTGACCCAAAATGGCACTCAGGAGTTTGGCAAACAAAGAATGTTTTGACCAGGCAGCTCGATGCCCCCGTGAGACCAAGGTAAAAGGTGAACCACAAGCGAACCGCCACAGCTCGCGGTTTGCCACGGTTGCTAAGCAACAGTGGTACCAACGGTGGGGGCACTGACTTTGTGCAGTCCGGGGAGAGAATGGTAGTTTGGCACGTGTTTGCAGCAACCCATAAACTCTTTGTTAAGGTGGTGGGCATCTTTTATGGCACAATAGATTGGGGAGAGTGTCTGTGAAAGCCCACAACAGAAGCAGAGAAAGATCTCACCGGTACATTCTACAAGTGTAAAAGTGTCAAATTTAACTACTTTGGTTACTGAAACTCGTGTTAGGCTGTCATAACATAAGACTAGGAAGTACAGGTGGCGATTACAGCTGTGGAATTGAGAGACACTTGTGTAGAGATGAAAAAAAAGGGGGACTCTTCCTGGCCACACACTTGTTTTAAGAGAAGTACATAGAAAAGAGAAATGTCTCGAGAGGGGTTAGTCAAACAGTCTTTACTTTCATATACATGTCATTTGGCTCTCGGTGGAATCTGGCTCCTCAAATGTAAGCCAAAATGTACGCCTTGAGGAAAAGTTTACATAATAGATTTCAAGAAAATCTGCTTTTCGTTTTACTCCCCATAACCATGGCAGAGTGACTTTAAAGAGAGAGAAAAGTTATTTGATCCAGAGCACTGGCAGTGTGGCGCTCTTCTACTAAAAGGTAACACTATGCCAATAAACAATGGCAGAGTGAAACTAGATTCACCTGGGCACTTCACCAGCTCACTAAAGGCAGTTCACTCAAATGTGGCGCCAGTGATGGGCAGGGAAAATCATCAAACATGTTGGATTTTGTTGTGAGAATCACCAAGGGCAACCAAGACCATCAAACCTCTCAGCATGAGCTCCTCCGAGGTTATGAGAGTCACATGATGCAACTGAAGACTGACTGCCTTTACAGACAACTTTCTGTGGATATTCTAAACATTATGGTTGGGCTGATGGCTGGTTACTACTAGGCGCTGGTAAAACGTGTGTGGTGCTGCGCGATTAAATGCTACCGTACAAACAGGAGAAACACGCAAAGCCAAAGACTACTACAGCCATAAAAAAAAGATAAAAGAGCAGTGCAAACTCTGCCAGGTAAAGCTAGCAAATCATACAGGTCAGTTCAGACTGAAGACTCGTGACGAGTCGAGCTGCACCTACTGGAAACCAGCAACTTGTTGCACTAGCTGCCTAGCCAGCAGTCAGTGGAATTTTCTTTATGTGACTTTCCTAGCATGTGCTTTTTGACTGATGTACAGTTATGGTGTTCTTGAAATTTCATAAGTAGTACTCCGTCTCCCCTCTGACTGAAAGTCTGCCATTGTGCATTATGTGTCTTGACTGACAGAGTGAAAACATGTCAAAAAGCTGTGAAGTATGCGTTCTAAAAGCTTATGTTCTCCAATTTGACACAAGTCTTTTGCAACTGAATCAGACGGCTTGTAACGACTTGCAATGATTAATTCACACCATTAAAACTTGTCACAAATCTTTTGTGTGAATTGGCCTTAGGTTTATCACAACTGCATCTCTCCCTCTCTGCCTCTCTCTTTGTGTGTGTGTGTGTGTGTGTGTGTGTGTGTGTGTGTGTGTGTGTGTGTGTGTACACACGTATCTTTGCTTAAAATGCCCATCCCTAATATTTAATACTTTATTTCTTATTTGCAGGGATTTCCCCAGGGATAAAGTTGAGCCGTAGAGCGGATGAATATGCACTTTAAGGAGTGTCAGCAAGAGAGTGCAAAAATGAAGGATGGATTTATTCTGAAGTAAAAAAGAAAAGTATATAAAATATTATAGTACCTATAAAACGGCCACGCCCCCAGCCCTCCCCCGGTGACATCATCCATCACGTTGTCTCACTGTAGACATAGTCATATGCCAATCTGGCATCCCCCAACCCTACTTGACAAGATCGAAATGACGGCTACGAATGCACATCACCCGTCATACAATTTGACCACATGTTAGAAGTGTTTGGCAGAGTGAAAGTGAAGGAGAGGGAAGCATAAATACCTCAACCGCGCCGTCACCCGACATATAAAAGGCTTAACCAGGCACTGTTACGTCTCCCCCCACAACTCAAAATGTTCTTTTTGAAAAGTCTGTGGCCACCTCTCCCAACCCCTGCAGACTGCCCGCCTGTCTCTGTCCTCTCAGACATTAGTCACATAACACTGCCTCAGAGGAATGGAATACATTAATCACACTGCAATGAGCAGAAAGGAGGGAGGGAGAGAGAGGGAGAGAGGGAAGAGAGAGAGAGAGAGAGAGAGAAACAGACAGACAGGCAAAATGTTTATACTGCTACTTTTTACGAAGTTGGACATCACTAAAGCAAATGAAAGATATTTAGAAAGGATTATGTTTTTTTTTTTGTTTTTCGTGTTTTTTTTCCCAGAGCTCTCTTACAGCTCTTGAAATGCCGTTTTTCACTTCATTCTGATGTGTAACTTTCTATTGGATTACCATACAAAATAAATCCTACTTTCCATGTAACTCCGGTAATACCTGGTAATGGCTGCTTATGTCAGATTATAAACTGGGAGCCCCTAAAACCGATGATTCCTCTGAATGTGTTGGCTGGAATTTTTTTTTTAACGTGAAATTAAGACAGATTAATTTGGGAGGTAAAAGTCTTAGTACAGGCATTGGTGTAACCAGGCCGGTGACTGGCGACGGCGGTGTGTGCATGTGTGTGGGGGAGGGGGTGTGTGTGAAGGATGAGACTACAGTACCCAATGAGATATGACACACTGTGAGCCGCGTCAGCTCCAGACTGTGTTGTTCAGCCACCGCCAGTGGCAGATGGGCTTTCACATGCCCAGTCACTGTCGCACGGCATCAACTTCGCACACTTGTGTGTGAGACAGCAACGCAGAGCAAATGGGTACAAAAACACAAACGGAGAGATGCGGCCGATGCTATTTGTAGATGTGACTATGCAGTGGTGGACACTGGCAGGCACCCAAAGAGCTATTAGTTTCAAGAACATATTTTGTTTTACAGTCGACACCACTGCAGTACCGCAATCCCAAGCAGGTGTTTCGAGTTCTACTCCAACCAATCGTGCTCAGTCTGTGCTGCAGGGGGACTGCTGCATCAGCACTGGCAAACCGCAACTTAAAGCAAAGTAAAGGAAAGCAAAGCAAATGTCATCGGCTTAACTAAAACCTTCCCCGACACCCACGGTCTAGAGCAGGGGGGCCTCCTGTGCAGGCCCGCACAGGAGGCTTTTACCCAGCATGCACTGCAAGTGTCCTTTGAGAGGTGTCCTCTGGAACATTCTATATGAAGCATCACAATGGGAGCTGATAGTATGTCAGTAACGATTTCACACGTTGCACTGTCGAAGGGAAAATAGCAATGTCGACTTCTACATTTGCAACCGAATCTTCACAACAACCTTCTTTTTTTGCTTTGCACCAACGAGAATCTGAAGAGCTCGAGCGTCCTCCGCCACCATCCTCCAAAATCAACTGAGGATCCCCTAGGAGAGCACCCAGAGATTGGTTGAGGCCTTAATCCAGTAATCTCCAGAACTCGTAAATTGAGTTTGTGGAGTGAAGCCACGGATCCCTCCAGTCGAAAAAAACGATCTGTAAATTAAGCCGGCACACATGGACAGTCTTGTGGTGGGATGTCCTTGGGAGTTTGAGCAATGTTAAATAAATCATGGGGAGTCTCACATGATGGTCAGGATATTTCTCCCCACTTGCCACAAACAGGGAGAGGCGGCGAGCACTGATTACCCAATGGGACAGCTTCCAACAGTTTAAAAAGTGTCTTGGCAGGCAAAATATAATCTTAAAAGACTACTAAATCTTGCAATTTGTGTAAGTAACCTCCACCCCAAACTTACTCCAACTGTCCAAAAATGTTGGCTGCATAATAAAAGTTTATTTTTCACCCAAACTTTACAACATTGTGGAGAGTACCACAGGAACAACCTTGGAAATGGTTCAAAAATATCACACCCATCTGAGCATGTCTAAACCTCCAGGTCCTCAGCAGTGATAAAAACGCAGTCCAAAGACTGAAGATACAACGGTCAAGTATCAGATCAATTATGTTCTTCCGAGGATCTTCCAATATGAACCACAAAACCAGAATCATACAGCTCTACTCCACAGACCGTCTACAACAGGATAACCATGACGCAATCTCTTCTTATGTCCTAAATACAAAACGAAAATCATACAGGACAGCTGTGGCTACTGAGGTAGCTTACCACCACCGGTATGACTGTGTATGAATGACTGCTGGACTCTGTAAAGCGACTTCGGGTATATAGAGAAGCGCTATATAAGATTGAATTGATTGATACAGATCTACTCCACAGACCGTCTATAACAGGATAACCATGATGCAATCTCTTCCTATGTCCTTAATACAAAACGGGTGTTAGTGGTGCAACCCTCAAATGAGGACGATCCCAAGAACATGCAACCGTTCTTATGTGACACAGCTTCTTGACCAGGACATTGGACACGTGCCAAATGGAGGTTGGCAGAGGCTCAGCGGATGAATACAGGGTTCCACTGCAGGGGAGATGCTGTAAATAGACACCTACCTTCTGGTCAGCTTCTCCACCCGTTGTCCCCTTTGCGACACCTGGCTCACCTGCAACCACAAGAAAAGATCAGCATATTAAAGGTCAAAAAAGCAAAAAAAAAAACATATCAGAACGGGGATTATGAAAAACAGTCAAACATAATTTATATCCATGTCAAGGTATGAGACGGTAGAAAATGCAGTAAGTGTTCTTGAAGGATGTAACCATCTAAAACAAAAAACTTTAAAAGACAAAAATAAATGGCTCGCATGGTACCATCCATCTCTTTAAATGAGTAGGTAAACCCACTAATGAGTAGTCGCCCTGCTCTGTAATCACCAAAGATGCGAAAAGCACAGGTTTGCAGCTTTAGGTTCAACGAGCCAACATGGCAGCTCAGAAAATGGGAGCAGGAGACACTAAATACATTCATATGACTTGTTGTGTTTGTCTAGCATGGAGTCGCCCCGTATGGCAGATCGACATAAAACCCCGGAGACACAGAGGTGAAGAGGCAGTGCTCCATCTTATTCCTACTACCTGACAGAACCTGCATGCCACTTTGCCCAAGGGGGTTTATGAGGGCCTACGGGCAAAGGGGAGGCCTTGACCCCCCCAGCATCCCAAATCAGAGCTCTTCGTCGCAAGGGAGGCTCCCCTTGAAATATCCCAACATCCCCAAACAGATGCTGGGCCCCTCAGGTCTGCCACAGAACACCCACCTCCAACCACCTCTGTCATCTAGACACCTGTGGAAATATACCATGATGGCCCCACAAGACACTATCCAAACTTGTGTTTCCCTGCCCAGGAGATTCTCAGTGAAAGACCAGTCTGCACAATTGAGACAAATAGCAAGGTCAAATCAAGGTCCTGTGACAAGTGCTCCACAAAGTAGTTGATGCAGTTTTAAGCTAGACCCTGATCTTTGACTGGAATTGATAGGAGAGTAAGCATCCTAGCATAACTTTGGTGCTGCAGGAGATACCGATGCCTTAGGATAGACCTAAATAGCCCATTTGCTATGCTGACATAAAAACAATGCTACAGTTCCACCTTGCCTAATATAACCATAGGCATGCCATGAGTATGCTTCCGTTCTCACTGAAAGACATTTCCCTCGAGGCCAGCCATTGGGACATGCTGAACCCATAACTCCACTTTGGGATATTTGGCTAGCTAGGGCCAGCCCGGACTACTTAATTAAGGAAAGGAGAAAAAAAAAAAGAAAAATGAAGGGCATGGCCTCTCTCTCTGGCGACGGAATGCTTATGCAATGGAGAATCATTAGTCTGATTTTCTCAGGCGCCTCAGACGAGTCACTACTGCCGAGTCTTGCCAGTCATTTGACATACCACCCTCTACGGGTCATTAGCCTGTGCAAACCCTCGTCTTCGGCTTGAGCGCAGAGCCGCGATACTCCTTGCCAAAGACCTTCTCTTGACCTCACCTTTTGAACGGTTACTTAAACAAACAGACAACAAAGTAGTCACGCACGTCAACACGGTGGATTTGATGGGATTGGCAAGGCTATAAACGATGGTGCTTCTGTCACACAACAATCATTGTCCGAAAGAAACAAAGCTTTATTCAGGTCACAGTACAACTTCTAAAAGACTTTCCGACGCCTATTTAAGGCCCTCATAAAAGGCAGTTGTGACCGGTCAAACTAGGGGCAGGGAGCCAAAAATCCAGTCTCTATGATGAGCCATAATGGACAGTAAAATGGCCCAATCTTTAGTTCGTACGCTCCGTATTGATGCTTCTGAAACGTGTATGACACATTGGCAGGCAGCAAACAGGCCAGCCCATGAGCAGATGGCACACAAGGCCTGACGGGACGGGGCCATAATTGCAGGGGAATCACAGCAGAAGCTAGACAGGGATTGACAGAGTGTAAAAATCAAAACCCATCGGGGCAGATGCCCTCCGGGACACATGACTTTCTGTTCTTTAAAGCAGAACCTTCACAGATTAACTGGGGGAAAAAAAAAAAAAAATGAAACAAAAAACAGGACAGTGTATTGAGAGCATTTCACAGTATAAATGTTTTGTTTATATTGATCTGATTTTATCGACATCTCTCTTTACGAAACACTGAAAAAAAATCTGGCAACTGAGAATACATGTAGGCCTAACCCTTGACGGATTTCAAAGTTAGATTACAATATTCACTTCAGCATTTCATCCCAACTGTTGTATGCCAATAAAAAGCCCTACAGATTTCGTAATTTAGTAACAGTTGTAATCCCACATGCCAACCAAAACAAAAACAAGACCTGTGACTCCATTCTTCAAAGCCATGTATGTAAAAACGAGACAAATTATTTGACAAAATAATTACAGCAATCACTCATTGCTCAGAACAATCAAAATCACAGACACAACAGAGCCTGGCCACCCTGGCAGAGGTTTCCTGATAGCAGCAGTTTTCAGCAGGCTGATTTTGTCTGTGTTGCAACTCCACATTAAAAGGCTCCTAATCTGGTTTGTGTTGACTCTGCTTAATAGCTGAAACCAGGGGATGGCCTCTCTCTCTCTCTCTCTCTCTCTCTCTCTCTCTTAGTTCTACCATCCATCTAGGTTACATTCAGACTCATTCAGGCCCAGCCAGCCCCTGCACTGCTGTCTGGCAAACAGAGCGTCACAATAGGCCCATGGTGGAGCAGACGTGTTGTGTGTGAACCAGGGCTGAGGGGGAAAAGGGGGAGAGAATGAGGGGTGGTTTTGCCCTGGCTAGGCAGTGGTGTGTGTGTGTGTGTGTGTGTGTGTGTGTTTGTTTGTTTTGCACAAAAACACACACACACACCTGAAGAGACCTACATTTTATGAGCCCTCTTGACAAATGAAACCCTGTTGTGTGCCATAAACAGGTCATTCTACGGCTCCCAGAGAGGAAATAATCACTTAACCCAGCAGGACTCCTAGGTCATGCGTTTCACACAGGCACGATTTGAACTTGGACTTGGATTTCCAACATGAATGAGCAGAAAAGGTAGACAATGAACTGGTGAGATTCATTTTCACAGTGGAGGCAACGCTGTAATGGACTGATGGATACTCGAGGGGTGTCATATGTGGTCATTGGTTGACCAAGTAGTAAGAAGAAAAGACCAACAGCAGCCAAACCATAAAATATGGTGTGTTTTCCTCACGGTACGCTATTACGCCAATCACTGGTTTTGTTTTGCGGACTGACTCTAGGAAGACATAAGACTTAGAAGGCGCGTTCATGGGAAAGACAATCTGGCATCTGTATTAGTCATCTAACTAGTAAACCAGCTTAGTGCAAGGTGATCAGCCTGCAGAGAGGCTCACACCGCTGTCTGTTGTGGTGACCCTTCTCCAATCTTTAGGGAAAACTAGGCATGTGGACTAGGTGGGAATTCGGAGTTATTTAGCAGTGTGTTATTTAGCAGTGTGTTATTTAGTCTGAGCTATTTAGCAGTGTGCTATTTAGTCTGAGCTATTTAGCAGTGTGGTATTTAGTGTGAGTTATTTGGCAGTGTGTTATTTAGTCTGAGCTATTTAGCAGTGTGCTATTTAGTCCGAGTTATTTAGCAGTGTGCTATTTAGTCTGAGTTATTTAACAGTGTGTAGGCTATAAGATAGAGATAGAGAGGCTATGTGGTGCAGACGGGGATGGACTGAGTGTGGAGGTGTATTAAGGTCAGGACTCTGGAGCGATGGCGGAGAGCGCCACTCACAGACGTCGTCTTCCACCCACACGGCTTCTTCCTGTGCCACACGACAACGCTGCACGTCTAATCTCCTCAGCCACTCACCCGAGGTGTGCCGTCTCCCGTGCTTCTCCCGCTCGCTCACTCCGTCTAGCCCCCCATTCACCTCCACCTACTGTCCTCCCTCACTGTAAATCTGACAACTTTAATCTGCGCCAACGAGTATTGGGTGCACTCACATGGGTGCACATCATCACAAGCACACAAAGAATACAGCTCAACCCACGTAAGCAGGACGAGATGGAAGGCATCGAACAAACCAGCCTTCATTGCCTTAAAGGCAGATATATGATAATCAGGCTGCTGTCTGACCCTTAATGCAAATCTCCACTGACCCCGACAGGGCCCTGAAGCCATTTGATGGGGCATGTTCATTCCTGCCGATCTGCTCCTTGGCTGGGTGCCACGGTTGATGAAAGCATCTGAAGTGGCAGATTGGGAGAGAGGAGCATTAACCTCAAAAGCTGCCTGACTGCACCACACGGGGTTTCACAGACGCGTGCGACTTCCTCCAACCATCGTGTTGTGAAAGTGTCACCACACCGAGACACACCCTATGGCAACTTTTAGGTGGCGTCCACGCGAACACGGTGAAAACAGAGCTTTTGCAAAAAAACCAAGAGGTTTTGTTTTGCGTTTTAGCCTTTCGTTCACACGACAACAGCGTTTTGGAAATGCATGTCGGAGTGACAGGAGATTTTTGAAATCGCAACCCCTTGTCGTGGTGAAAACCAAGCTTTGTGAAAACGATGACACGGCTCCAACTTCATCCACATTTCATTCTCCATGAAGCTTCAGGCTGAGCTGCGCCCTCCAAAGCCTCCACCACACCCTCAGTTGCAATGAATAGAAAATGTATTTCTTATTGTCAGACACAGTCGTCAGCCAATTTGATCCGTTTCTATGAGGACGTAATCGATTGGAAACATCATCGGACAAAGCCCGTTTTCGGGGTTTGTTTGATGTAAAGTGACACTAGAAACTTTCAACAGGGTAGGTTCAATTCAGTGAGGATATTCTGTTTGTCCAAACCACATTTTGCGTTTATAACTTGCAGCATAGGTTATGCAAGAAATGTGATCTTCAAATTACCCAACAGCGTTTTCACTTGTTTTTTGCGTTTCCATGTGGACGCAGATGAGCTCTCTGAATGCTGTCAGGTGGACGTGAATCTTTTTGAAAACGCAAAGGAAAACCATTGTTTTCAAAACACCCCATTGTCATGTGGAGATAGCCTTAATGAGCCTCCCTACCAGCATTGTACCGAGCAACAGAGACACCCTTCAGCAACTCTTAATAGGCCTTGCTTCCAGTAATGTACCGACTGACCCTTGCTTCCAGGGCTGTACCGACTGACATTTGATAAAAATTGAGCTACAGAATTGGATTCTAAAAACAGACCCCACCTTCTCCCAGAGCTGCTGACTCCAAGCAAAGCTGTTAAAAAAAAATAGGGATGTCCGCGTGTTCTGTGAAGGTAATAAAACACTGCCACAAGCAAACTTGCACAAGTATATCTCTATTCCATCGCAGAGTTATTTGTCTTGTTAGTTTTTCTTCTCAGTGGAGAGACTTCCAAATACATTTTCTTCAGAACATCAAGGAAAAACAAGAGCATTACTGGGAGCCCAAATGGGTTAACAACATCAGTTGTGTCACTTTCTCCACAATGGGAATGAGGTCACCCCTCAATGATCTCAGCGCTGTAGCCACAGAGACCCAAGAACAGAGCAACAGAAACAGGAGGAAATTCTTATGAGTGAAAAAACAAATGCAGACTAAGCTTACATGATCCCCCCCGCATACTCATCGCGAGGCGCCAAGGGACGAGTATCACTGTCCTGAACCCACCCCCCTTCATCCCAAACACCATACCGAAAAACAAGGAAACCGAGTGTTGTCCGATTCGCTGATGCTGGGGGAAATGAATTCTTCTTCCTCCACTTCCTGCCATGACAGGCGGGGGGAGGGGGGGGGGGGGGGGGGGGTCTGGGACATGTGACGCACGGGGAGCCTGGAGGCCTATCTGTCCCTTCAGCACACACATCCTCATGGAAACTCTGATTGGGGGAGGTGGGGGTTGAGTCTGATAAGATGCGAGTCTCTCCTGACACCAGCTATCAGTCTCCTGGAATGGTCCGGCACCCTCCCCCCCCCAAATGTTCCCCCCACAACAGGGTCCTGAGAAAAGGACGTGTGAAAGCTCTGTGTACTGTCCTCTCCTGCCTACAGGAAGCACCGGGTCTCTCCTGGGCTGAGAAGACCGTATGCTGTGCCGCATGCATGGAATCTACAATAACATGAAAACTGAAAGATAAATGTTTGTGGACAATGGTTTAACTTGACACTCAGAAGCAATTTAAATTGGCCACTTCTGCTCCTTAGAAAGTATTAGAAATAATACCAATTGGTATTGTATTTTATATCGTTGGAAAGCCTGATTAGTCACCTTTACAATGAGGTACAACTTGTAAGGATCGTGCAATCGTGGAATGAGCAACACAGCTAACCGTGTGGGTAGCGGCCCAATTTTTTTTTGCCAAAATCCCCTGCAATATTCTTCTGTTGGTATTCACTCTCGTTTTCAGTTGCTTGGTGGATTGGATTAGTGCACTCTCCCACAGTAATAAGGAAAAAACAACACATATTGGCCATTTTTACACTTAATTTTACACTGTCAGGGACCTCAGTAGCGTGTGGAAGATCCATACGCAGCCACAACAGCTTGGCACCTCGTTCTCATGCTGGTCACCAGCCTGGTCGCACACTGCTGTGGGATGGCATCCCATTCCTCAACCAGGATTTGTCGCAAGTCAGCTAACATGGTTGCGTTGGTCACTCTGGCACGTACAGCACGCCCAAGCTGATCCCACAAGTATTCAATTGGGTTGAGGTCTGGACTCACGGCAGGCTATTCCATCCTCTCCACTCCCAAATTCTGGAGGTACTCTGATGATCCTGCCTCTGTGAGGGCGAGCGTCGTCATCCTGGAGGATGGAGTTAGGTCCCAGATTCTGGAGATATGGGATCGCCACTGGTTCCAGAATCTCATTCCGATATCTCACTGAATACCAACAGAAGAATATTGCAGGGGATTTTGGCAAAAAATGTTGGGCCGCTACCCACACGGTTAGCTGTGTTGCTCATTCCACAAATGCACGATCCTTACAAGTTGTACCTCGTAGTAATGGTGACTAATCAGGCTTTCCAACGATATAAAATACAATACCAATTGGTATTATTAAAGGGGAGGAATAATCGACCGAAATAACGTTTCCGAACTTTTTTTTGAGGAGTTTAGTTATGTAAGGGACTTCTATTTTATAATTTCTATAATTCTCAAAAGTACTTCTTTAGATACTTTGAAGGACAGTTACAATGTTTTGCTTAATCCAAAAAGAATACCCAGAATGTAGGTCTTTGCAGTAGGCACCGACACGGAGATAGAGAGGGAAAAAGAGATGGAGAAAGCACCCTCTTGTGACAGTTGGGAGCACTGGGTTCTTCCTGACGGGAAAAGAGCACTCCAGAACTGTGTAGCGATGGAGAAGGATATATGAAGGGGAAACGACACCTTTGAGTTTTGTTGCTGCTGTTGTCTTTCCACCAACAAATAGGCCCACTTACAACAAGTTAGACTGTGGGCTAAAAAAAAGGGCCAATAAATTACTATTACTATTTACTATTAGTCATTTAGCAGACGCTTTTATCCAAAGCGACTTACAATGTATACACATTTTACATTTATGGCACACTGCACATCAGGAGCAATTAGGGGTTCAGTGTCTTGCTCAAGGACGCTTCTGATTACTAACCGACTTCTTTACCTCCTGTACCACTGTCACTGTTAGCCTCTTAGCACTTGACACACACAAAGTGTGCAGTGAAAACAAACGTCACCTTGTTCTAGTGCGCCAAAATTAAAGACACAACCACACTTCAATCTGAGAGAGAAAAAGAGCGAGAGAGAGAGAGAGAGAGAGCACCCCTACGGTTATGCTAAATTGAAACAATCGAGCAGCCAACACACACACGAGCAAGCGAGAGAGCGAGTGAAAGACATTTCAGCGACAGACAGACATGATAGCACTTGCCCTGATCTGTCTAGCTGCTATCAAGGCCATGTCTTTGGGCGCTCAGATCAGGCTCCAGTCAGAAAGCCTGTCTGAGGCTACGGATACAGCACAGGCACCCTGGGGTGACGAAACAACCATTAGCCGTCACCTCAATCCCCATCAGGGGCCCTGATCACAATCAATATATTGACGAAGATGCTTTGAACCGTAACGGACATTACACTGGAATTGACTGCCGGAGACAAATGTCAAATCAATTTCACACAGTTACTGAGTGGTAGGATGCTACCATTGAGAAACGGCGGATATCAATTGTCAGAGTGGGGAAAAGTTATGAAATGGATTTAATTGCACAGGTGTGGTTCAAATTTAGCCTACCAACTAGCATTCACATTGAAGCAAATGTAACGATGCAGCTTACTGTGCCAATACTTCCTCTGGTCTGACAGGTATGGGTTCAGGATCACTGCTTCCTGCACAGAGATAAATAACGTTAGAGGGCTCCACGCTTCTTCCCACCTCCTCCTCCTCCTCTGCACATGCTCAGTTGGTAGCCAGTTGGAATGTCCCGGCTGCACCAATAGGACCCCTTGGCGTCTAGGATAGGGTGGGGTTGCAATGCCCGTCGGCCTTCACATGCCCGTCACACGCCACAAAATCAATCAATACAGCCAGACAGGTCATCCACTTGGGCAGTCAGCTGTAACTCTGCACCCAAGACTCGAGATCCCAGGACAAGGCTGGAGGCATGTGGAAAATGAACACAAATAGCCATGCAAAAAACAGCGCGGCAAGAGAACAACACATAAAGAGTACGAGATCTCCACTGCCAAGAATATCCCCGGGTGACGTGCTGTTTGGACTCGAAGCTGGGAACAGCAGAGTAAACAGAATGACAAAATGGGCCTGGGTTCCCCACCAGCAGACCGCAAAGGTTCCCCTCTCCCCACACTCTTTTGAGGGGATCTCATTTCACTGTATGCTGGCGAACATGATAGTTCCCCTCCACTAAATGTGTCCTGTCAACAGGCATGATCTTACCACCAGCATCCAGCTAGCCACAACATAGCCCCAGCCACCCGCTGCCGCTTCAAAGGCATTTGCTGGAGAGGAATGCACTCGATCCGACTGTGGGCTTGGGCGGGTGTCAACATCACCGCTAATGTTTCAGGACTTATTTCTGGCACCATTTAGTTGCATCTGAGGGACGAATCACTGTCCCTGAAAGTGTTCCATGGTGACATGTTTATCTAGACGTCTGCTGGGACTCATCTGTCTTAGACGGCCTCACGCACACGTCAGACGTTTACCCTTAACCTTCAGTAGTGTTCGCATTCATCCAACAGCAATCCAATATTCCAGAGCAAAGTAGTGATTTGAAACAGTTGATGATAATGTACAAAACAGGAACCGAATGCCGGGTGTGGGGAGGAGGTCATTCTGGTCCTGATGAGCTGTTTTATATATAGAAGACTTTTTTTTTTTCCACAATCAAACCGTCACAGCAGCACTTCCTCAACAGGCAGGAAACCATCCTCCACACACCCCTGTTGGCAGGTCAGTCGGGTCAGGCATTAAGCTGTGGTAATCATCACCACACACACACACACACACACACACACACACACACACACACACACACACACACACACACACACACACACACACACACACACACACACACACACACACACAGAAGTGGCATATGTGAATGGAGAGCACACCTCGGGAGGCTTGGCTTGCATTCCAGGGAAACCCGAACGGATCTTGCCGTAGGGAAGGGATGTGCCATTAGTCGCCATTCATTACCATCACACACAGCGCTATTGAGCCACGATGCACTTTCAAAGAAATGGGAAAGAAGAGGAAATTCACAGAAGAAAGTGACAGCAAGACAGAGGGAGGGGGGGAAGAGAGTCACAAAGAAAGGAGAGGGCGGGAGGGAGCACGGGAGGCCATGTGTGGTGAAAATCTGGCTGCGCCTCTGCATCAGTACTAATCTGACAAAGCCTAAACCGTCTGTCTGTCCCAGTGCCGCAAACCAAACCCCAACCAGCAGAAGCCAGCCTTGGTCAGGGATAGAGCTCCCCTCTCTCTCTCTCTCTCTCGGTTCTCTTTCTGGTCTGACGTTCACGCCTTTTCCAGATTTGAGACCAGACAGTTTTCATCACCACTGCCTGGACTGTGTCGCTGGAACTGGACGAACCGCAGCCGACGCTGTTGGTCCGCCTCATCCGCCAAAGCCCTATTCCTCCGCCACAAACAGCGCCGAGCATGCTACCAAACCAACACTATTTGTGTAACTACAAGGTAATTACAAGTGGCCTCTACCTAGAGATGTCAATAAAAAGTGTCTCTTGAAGGTTCGTAATTGAAAGGCGTCTTCGTTTAACAGTGCCCTTGCAGACCACAAGGGAAAAAAAGTGGGCCGACTCTTTGCCTTTAAAAGCGCTTCTTGTGTGCCATCCAAAAGCAGCGTTATTGACTTTGGCCAATTTAGCAATGACGGGACCCTGTAGTTATTCGCTCCATGCTTGCCGTTTTTATGCCCGACTGTTAAAGCATCCAAAAGACAGTGGGACTCTATAAAGCCAGGGCCAAAGTGAAATGTGCCACGCCAACTGAGAGAGGACAATGCCATATTTCCAGGCAAAACAGAGACCAAGTCTTTCTGTGGCATACCATAGAGATAGAGGCTTGGTACCATAGAGTTTTGGCAGCCCCCCAGGGTAACAGGCAGTGCTTTGGGAACAACAGTATAGAGAATAACAAGCAGACAGGGGGAACGGTGCCATGAAGTCAGAGACAAAGATTGGGGTGGGGTGGTGGGGGGCGGGTGTTCACAGAAAAATGTCTGTGAAATAAAACAGAGCCCCAGATCCCTAAATAAATGATAACCTACAAAATCTGGCTTCAGAGTAGACCTAGATGAACCTAGATAACACACACAGACACACGGCACAGAGACTAGACCATGTTGGAATGATCTTACCCTTCACTGGGAACATGAAATGACAGTAATTGGGCTAATTAAACTCCTGACCTGGAACTCATCTATGTATGCGTGGAGCCAGGCCCCGAGGCGACGCCCTCACCAAACAGAAAAAACATCACTGGGCACCGGCCCCCACCTTCTAAATGTCCAATGTCTGCCTTTCATGTTGAACAACACTCAATAGCAGGATAGACATTACTCCATTGTTTGTCCACAACATAAATAAATATATTTTTGTAAATGTGCCCTAAAAGACATGTTGAATGCCACCGGGCAACTTCCCCCAACTTGTGATTATGATGGCTACTGCTGTTAAACAGAGGGGCTTTAAGATCAAACATCCAGACTTATTTCGCTGTCCAAACTTGTCGTCTTCCTATCACTGTTGCTGGTCAAGCTCTGACCCGGAATCACCTTGGCAACAGCCTTCCATCTGTACAACACAGCACTTTCTCCTCCGTAAAGGAATTTCATTAGGCTGTCCCCAGAGGTAGAGAGAGAGAGAGAGAGAGAGAACCTCCCAGACACATACATACAAATGTAACCCTTCTCCACCTTTAAACTTCTAACATCAATAGACATCCATCTCAGAACTGCATTCAACATTCACTCTGGCAGTCCCTCAAACTCTTCCTACGGAAACAATAAAAAGTCTCAACTCTACTCCATATTCGAACAGAACCAAAACATGAGTCCGGACTCTCTTCAGCCCTGCAGCCAATGATGTCACCGAGGCCGGCTCCGCCCACATACGGATAATAAGGTTATTATGACCCTAATTCCACTCAGATCACTGGCCTTGGCAGTGCTACAATACTGGATATTGTATAATTCAAAACAAGAGCTGTCTATTATGTTATTCCCACTCACACTGAAAGCTATTTATTTATCACTATTTTACTGTTACGGGGTCATGTGGGAATGGAAGCCAAACAGTAAAGCTAATCTATCCCTGGTGACAGAGTAACATTAACGATCATTTTATGACATGGCTCCAGTGGGAATTGGAACCTCTGAATGACTGTGTTTGAGAAGGACAAGGGGGTGAGGAAACTTCATTCACTACATTGTTATCCGAGTAAGCCCCTGCCCCATTAAATGTCCCATTATTTCTATTGTCTATGTGAATCCATTAAACGCCATCCACAAGTGGTTGTGATCACTTTGAACCCAAGGCTGCCTTTTGCTGGTGATTTTGAGCAATCAAACTTAGCTTCAGGCTATGGAGCAAACCGTGTTTGGTGGTCGCTATGGTGCCTAGTGGCTATGCTAGCTAACTAGCTAGCAAGGAAGGAAACTTTTAAATAACCTTAAAAAAACGGTTTAAATGGCACATTCCAGAGTACCATTTGCATAAAATAGCAGCTCATTATCAAGCGGACATTAGTCTCCTCAATCTAACTTTAAATAAAGGTAAAAACCCTCAGGGTGGCTGTGCAGCTCCACTGCTTGGCCCCCAAATACATACATTTAACTTAGCAGCTAATGCCAACTGTTAAGATGGTTCCCTAAGCTAGAGATAGAAAGGACAGTTCATAGCTACGTTAACTATTCACATGTCGCGGAGGTTCGCGCTATGTAGCATGCCATCAAATACAGTCTGGTGGGAAAACACGACACCCGCAAATGTATTGTCATGGAAGACCGAGTGGGATTGAAATTGTGTAAGCCACCCCGTTTCTACCTGATGCATTCATGGACTTCGTATGTGAAAGAGGCTTATGTCCCACCACCCTACTCCACCCCATCCCTTCCAGCACAGTCCAAATAAACAAGCAAAAACTGATGTATATTGACTTAATAGAGCTGGAATACTACGAAGGCTTGTTCTAAGGAAATGGTGAATTAATTTTGGCCTATGTCGGGAAACATACCAATGCAAAATGTCCTCTGGGATTATTCAACATTTTTTCTCTGGGTGTTCGAGCTTTGCTGGGGAGCTAAGTGAAATATGTTTGAGCTGGAGAGGTCCTGTATATAGGGGACGGCGCAGAAGAAAAGGGTCTGACACAGAGGAAGGAATTAACTACAGATGGAAGCCAGAAAGAAAAACAGGGGGGGAGAGGAGAGCCAGTGAGACAGAAAGAAATGTAACCCTGGCCGAATAATAAAAACAAACATCAAACACCCATACGCAGATGCACGCACACACACATACGTTCTCCTCGTAGAAAAAAAGAAGGGGAAGAGAGCAAAAAAAGAAAAAAGAAAAAACCTTTCCAGTCCAAGCCGCAATCAATTTGTAGTGCAGAAAGAGACCGTGGACCATGTGTTTTTGATAAGTTTAGCTGAGAAGAATGAGGTAATGATGAGGTCATGTTTGTCCTTTAGACAGGTTCAAATAAAAGGGTTTGATGCTTTCTAAATGGTTTTATACTCCTCCCCCTTACCCTCCCACACATACATACCCAAACGACCACACACTTGTGTACACACACACACAAAACTTGTGTACACACACACACACACACACACACACACACAAAACTTGTACAGGGAAGTCAGCAAAAGGCCTAAAGGGCGTGTTATGACAAGACCAATTCCTTTTCCAGGAGATACTGTTCTCAATCGCAGTCCATCTTATCAGCAAGAAACATTTGGCAAGCCTGCATTATTTTTTTCATGTCCATCATCATGTCCCAAAATGATTCCAGGTGATAAAAGGGTCAGATACTGGAGCCATTTGAAACATGGACCATCAATTACAAAGACAGTCATTGGTGTCCACGTTGAAGAAACAATAAAACACACAGATAAATAAATACAGGCACTGTGATCGAGAGAAGAGTACTGCGCAAGTGAGGTGAGTTGTGTTGAGAGTATTGTTTAGCCGCCCGATTAGAATGGAGATCTCTGGTGTCCAAGGTTTTTTGAAGTAAGTTGTAATTTTTTTTTTATTAAGAACTGTTCTGCTGTGAAACAGCTTTACACAGGCTGGGTTTTCAGTGGGGTAATAAACCCGTGGTGACCTGTTGCTCCACTGATTCGAAAAATGTATAATCCAATAGGGACCCCTTATAAATCACAAGAAACTGCACTGGGGGAACATCTTCAAAGTTCTACCGCCTCCACCACCTTTCTCCTTGACAGTGAAACCTGCTGGCCAAAGTGGACCTGCTTTACGGATAGACCATTTGTCTACAACCCCTGACAGGTGTTGAAATAAATATGCAACACAATGTTCCGCGTGATCGTGCATCGATCAGTGGTAGATCATTCTGACAGATTAATGAGTTGTTCCCTACTCTTTACCCTAGGGCTAATGATGAGGACTTCGAGGGGGGCAGAAAGCTAAATCGTCTGTTTAATTTATGCGACCGTGCAAGAATTCTACCGTGCACACCAAAGACATTTTAGTTCTGAGTTTTTCCTTGCCTTCATCGGGTTCTACAGCAACTCTAAAATGTTGTTATTCATCTCCAAATATCCTTTACTTCAGCATGAAATCTTAAGCATAAAATCTTTAATTTCCTAAATATTCTAGCCCATTTTAAATCAGCTTTCAATATTTTACTAATGTTGGCTTCAAAACAGTGCTGCAAGCCTTTTCAAACTTATATTTTATCAAGAGGAACTAATCCTACTTCCTTCAGCCTAACCATGATATTAATCTCATTAAGTTAATCAAAAATACAGATGTTCTACAACTCCTCAAAATGTTTGAATAATATAAACTTTAGCTCGTGTTTCGCAATCCCATTGTGCCTACGGCATCCCTGCTACAGTTCCTCTGTTTTGAGAAATCATGAAATTAGTTCATTAAATAAATTAGTTGGCAGGTCTATGGAAAGCACAACCTAAAGCACGTTTGTGGAGCTCAACAGTCTGAATGCCTGCTAGTGCTGAAGCCAGTTCATAGAGCTAGTCGCTGTTGAGCAAAGCCATCTTGGGAAAGCCTGTTGTCTCCTAACAAAGTACTAAAGATTGTCTGAATTAGAATTAGACCTTTCTAAGAAGTATTCAGTATTACTAAAAATGATAGGCGCAGGTATGAATTGTAAGTTCAAATCATTAAAAGTTACATAAAACCCTGAGTGCAAAAAAAATCCCTAGCCCTGACCCAGACATAAACTGGTAACTGCTTAAAGACGGACCGTGTCTTGGAGTGGTATTAGGATGGATTCAAACAGATGCACAGTATCCACAGCAGCAATATAGAGATGTATTTGCAGTGCAGAGCACAGTGTGCAATTAAACCCGCACACTGAGAGGCAAAATCCTGCACTGGGGATTGAACTAGCCTCCTCAGAGATGGGCAGCATGCAGATACGACCTGTGTTGGGTAAACGGCACGGTCCTGCGCCCAACTCAAACATGCAACCTGAGACGTGGGAGGCAGGCGAGCATGCTAGCAAGGGTGCTAGCGTCTGTTACTAGCACATCTCTTAAAGTGTTGGGGAGTAAGGCTTACTCACTGCACAGCTCTGTACCCGCTGGCTACCGTTACAGAAGGTATTCTCGCAGGGTGCCCAAAACCAGAGGCTGCCAGCAACCGCAGTGCAGCCGGTACAGCAGAGGTGAGTTGCAGTGCGACACTGGGCGTAGCAGCAGCAGCACCTGAGCCAGAATGCACCTGGAGCGCTCGGAGCCCGAGGCAAAGGAATGCAGGCGAGAGTGAGAGTGAGAGTGAGACTGAGGACTGGCATCCCAACCTGCACCGGAGGCAAGGGAGGAGTAACAGTTGCTTCCTCAGTCACGGCTGCAGGCACAGAGCCAGAGCAGCAGACATCATGTTTAGCCAGCTCAGGCTCTGAGCAACTACACTATTTATGAGTCTTTTATAAAAAAGGCTGAGTGGTAAAGAAATGGAGGGGATAAAGAAGGGGGAGGGGGAGAGACAAAAGGAGATGCCTGTAGAAAATAAGGGGGGGAAAAACTCTAATGGATGAATTAGCATTTTCTTTCATTCTCAGTTAGGGCTGGGGGCTAAGTTACAGTCAACGTTTCCACATAGTCAAGCCTCAATACTGGTCAAATGAACCGATTGTGTGAGTAACTTTAAGCTCCATCTGTCGAACAGCCCTAACCCTTAACCTCTAAACTCCAAAGGGGGGCGCAAGCAAAGCCCTTCAGAAATTATTACCTTATTTGTCATGGCTGTGGCTTTCATCTCAAGGCGGGGCAAGGAGAGAGGAGACCCTCCGAGAGTGAAATTGGAGATGGAAAGGTGGTCAGGAGATTAATGCTTGAGAAAAAGATAGCAGAGGTGGGGTGGCAAACTTAAGACCAGAACTCATTTCCGTGGGACGGAGAGATCTGAACTCAATTTCATGGTCACTCAAACACACAGTGCGATAACACAAACAGCATGACGACATGTTATGCGATGCAGGCACCTTGTGGTGGTGCCACTCCAAAGCCTGAGAAATCACATCCTCTTCAGAAGAAAAAAAAAAAGGTCACAGCACACATGGAGGCATGTTCTGCTATGTGTTACATACACACACCAAGTACACTTACATGCATTACTTTCTATGTTAACTTAATTAAATACTGGCATCTGCTGCAGTTGTTTTTCCTTTGCATGGGCGAGTAAGTATGGTATTGGGGTACTCTGGAAAGGGGAGTTCTCTCAGGCCTGATCAGGCTAGAGGGAGGTGGGTTAGCTTGGCTCCACGGCAGGGAGAAGGTAACGTTAAGCCTCATCTATTTGAGGGTCTGCCAGGTGCCAGACACGCTCGAGTTAGGTTTGTTTTTGTTTTGCAACACACACAGAGAGAGAGAGAGAGAGAGAGAGAGAGAGAGAAAATACGGCCCTACTTTGCGTCATATGAGTATCTTATATTTAACGTGCTGGGAGAGTAGTGGTACATAACTTAAGTTGAGAGTTACTGTGCTTATGTGATGCAGAGAGAGCACGAGAGAGATTTACATTTGAATTGTATTACATTTACTTTTAATGAGGCCACTGCGCCGCTGAATTACTCATTCACCGAGGTTACTGGCTACGTGCTGCTCTGGGCGGCATTCCGACACACAGGACTCTTTTGGCGAAATGCAGCATTGTCCTTTCTAATCTAAAGGGCAGGCTACTGCAATCCATTCATTTAACCCCCACACTGTAAACTCTCCGTCCATACCATGAACCAGTATCTGGCAAACACACACATCAAAATGTTAACTTGATGCTTTACTTTAGCTCTGCCTCAACCGACCCATGTTCTGCCGAGGCCACCGGTTGCCATGATTACACGGACTCAACACTGTGAGGCTAGCTGCAGAACCGCAACTTTGTAACATCTTAAAATGTAACTATTTGGAGAAAAAAAAAATCGCCGGACACAAAAGGCTTCGTTTCGAAATTCTGTAGATAGTTGGTTTCACAAATGGTTGAGCTTCAGCGGTGTGGATTGTGGATTCATTTGAATAAACTAAGTTAGCAGGGTTGGCTGCAAGTTCGTCTCACGCATCTAACGTTAACATTAAACACACAGAAGTCACTATTTAACGGTTGCATAAATTAAACAACCTAATTGAACTACAAAAATCTGTTCAACTGATGCACACTGTTAAAGACGCACTTACCTCTTAAAACACAACGACTTTGCGAGAAGTTCGAATCAGTTACTTTCATTCAGTCCACACAAGGCAGTTCGCGCACACAAGCAGGGTTCTTCTTCTTCTTTGTCCGTTTTACGGCAGCCGGCATCCTTACTGTTGCATTGTTGCCACCTTCTGGGTCAATCTATTACGCCACCATGCTTAAATACTATTAATGAACCCAGTGTCTTTTGGACATTTCAAAAGCCATATTTTGCCCCTTTTATTTCATTTCTAAAATACTTTCAACTGATACTTTTATCAATTTCGGTACACATCTCCTCTCTCTCTGCAGTGTACTTCCTGAGTCACACCAACACTTCATGAGGTTGGATCTATTCTGTCCATTGGACTGCCACCAGGATATCTTACAATGCTACTGAGTATACATTCGAGACGTTTGATGTTCTTGTATATATCTCCACATTCCAACCCTGGAGTACAATAGCTTCTCCTGTAGTACCTGTTTCAGGATTCTTTGATTCATTAGTAAAGATAAGAAGATGCTATGAGATGTATATTTCTATGTGAAAATATTTTTGTGTTGTGTGTGCTCGTCATATGATGTACTCCCAATGTTTCATGTGTAGAATCTTATGTGTAATAATTAGATTGTAGTGTTTTAATTTCTGCACGTATGTTCTGCACGTTTTCAGTTTGCAATTAAGGGCCCGTCCACACGGAAACGGGATTAGCCGAAAACGGGCACATTTTTTGTCGGATCTGCCTTTCGTACACACGAACACGGCGTGTTGGGTCCCCGAATCCGGTAATTTTTGGATCCAGGCTCCAGAGTGGATACATTTCGAAACGCCCGCGGATCCGTGTTCGTGTGTACAACCAATCCACACATTCTCTGACACGATGATGTCATTGCCCCACGTGAATGCCCTACGCCCCGCCTCGCAACCTCAGCCTTAACCCCGCTGCGTCACTTCATAACAGCAACAACATAAAGTAAATCGATGTTGTTAAGAAGCTGGTTAGGAAAGGGATGACCTTAACAAGCCACACTTTAATATATCACTGTTTAATCTATTTGCATCATTGCATCAATGTTCAAAACCGGTTTCCCAAAAACAGTGATTTCAGGTGGTAGAGAAGTCGTTCAGCAATCGGAAGATTGCTAGTTGGATCCCGACTTCTGTCTTCCATCGCTTTATGCGCATGCTCAATGCCTTCTTCTCCGTTTTCTTCAGTTGTCTGTAGCAGCGTTACAGCTCCACCAACAGGCCTGGCAGATATACTACAGCGTTTTCAGCCGCTTCAGCGTTTCCATGTGTACGCAGACATTTCTTGACACGATGCCGTGTTTACGAGATAAAAAAAAGTACCGTTTCCGAAAAAGACCGGATTTTTTGAAATTTTGGATTTGTGTAAACAGGGCCTAAACTCCAGCGAAAAATATAAATTCTCCGCCAAGGCGAGAAATTTTCAATATGGGCGTGGCAAAATATTCTTCTATTAAAGGCGCAGTCCCGGAACTTTTGATCGCACCTCGTTGCTTACAACCTTTCATATCTTCTACATTCCCCATTTGTGCAGGCTACTGGTCTGTCTACTGCTCTTGCATTTTTATATCGTATATCTAGACATACAGTCACCAGTAGTCTCGTGTCACACACACGAATAGCCTACCCTTATGCATCGACTGCACCAAATCGCCTACAGTTTGTTCTCAGAATAATACTAAGTAAAAAAGCCAAGTAAAGGATACAATTTCAATCTTATTCATCCAATCCCAAAGTTACCCGAGACAAACCTAATATGATGTTTCAGTACTTTAAAAGTTTAAGATTAATATTCCGCATCACCACACAATACGTAGCATATGCAATTGGGGAAAGGAGTGAAAGTAGCATACTTAGAACACACAGGTTTCCATCCAAAAACTTTTATTTCCATAGAAAAAAAAGCCTCTCCCACAAGTGGCACTGCAGCAAGTGTCACAATGTCTACTGAAACAGTTAACATTTCAGCAAAGATATAAGATCTACATTTTTCGTTTCAATACCTAACTCTGAAGTAGCAAATATATTTCATAAAATTAATTTAGATTATATAATTGAATATGTAACCATTCACATGTTACACGTTTTGACATTTTACATTCTAGTCTAAATAAATTCTCCTGAATGTAAGGGAGATTGGCCATATCGATCTCAATAAAAATAACGTCATGAAATGTAAGGTTACATTATTATTTTTGATTAACTGTTTGATTAACAATATAATAGTCAGTTCGAAGAGATGTGGCAGGGCATTCAAACCGTTTTGACAAGATACAATTGTTTCAACAAATGTATTTGTTTGGAAAAACAGAAACAATACAGTTTATTCCTTGTAAAACTGTCCAGAACCCACGGCCTTATGGCCATCTTCTTACATTGTAATCTCGTCTGATGCATTCATCTTAAATTGATTGCTCGACAATGCTATTGGTCTGCTTTAACCAAACCTTTCATGAATTAACTTCGGCATCGCGATGCCCACTTAAGTGCCTTTGACCACGCCTTTACCACTCACTTTACGCTTGTGCAAAAGTGCGCATGCGACGACGTTATCGTCCTCAAAATAGGACCCAGTGTGTTTTATTAATATGAATGCCCTGGTGTGGTTTCCTGGTGTTTTAGCATCTTTGTCTACCCTGTACCTGTTAAATGTGTCTGCGTATATAAACCCACTCACTTGATCATTCTGTATCAGTGTCTGGCATGATTATTAAACGGTAAAAACGCCAAAGATACTTCTAAAACTGAGATAGCTGCAGTATTCATGTACCAGATCTAAATTATTGCTCTCTAGTTTAGTTACAAGCAATTCTAGATCAATTTAAGGAATCTGTAGTACCAATAACGGACACAACGATAACTTCACATTGCAAGCTTCTGCATGCATCGGCAGTACCCACACAACAACAGATCGCTACACACATGATTGACGACAGCAAGCGCCAAGTACGTGCTGAAGTCCGTCCTTGTTACATACATATCGGAAGCGCGTTCTGCTAGACGCAGTGAAGGCTCACTATATGGCAGGAAGTGGCTAACGTGAGGCTTATGCTTCAATCTATTTTAAGGGGCACGGTGTCTATTCACATTTGATTTACACGTGTGCAAAGCTAATGAGCTTACTGAGATTTGACATGCATACATTTACGTCCATTGCGAGAAAGGACAAGAAAAACACAACAAGTAGGCCCTACGTCATCCTTACATCAGCCTTTAGAGAACTGCAGCAATTAACCTAAGTAATGGCAACATCCAAGTCATTTCTGACTTAACGCTTAACATATAACCCACCATAAAAAATGTGTCATTTCATCCGAGGCATATTTCATTAAATGTTTCTTTCGCCAGAACGCAATAGCTTAGAAATATAATTAATACCTCAACAGCCTCACAGTTTATGTCCATATTATGTCTCTAATGCCAGAAAGTGTTGGTGATCTTGACAACATTGTAGGCAACGTTCACGTAAAAAACCTACATAAATTCAAAATCTCATTTATCTCAATTATGACATATTCATTCCGACTACCCATCTCAGCGGCACAATGCAAAGTACACATTTCCCTATCCAAGCATGCCTATACACTTACATACACTTACCAACGCCGCCGTCTTTCCCTCCGTGCGTCTGACATGACACTCGATGAGATACTCCCTCAGGAGAACCTACCCTACCGCAGCGCGTTCAGTGCCACGATCAACTGAATTGTATAACTTCATAGACGACTAGCATTTATGTAGTTCATACAGTTCAAGCTGGTTAGATTAATCGATGCATATGGTTTGGGTAATTAGGACCACCTAAGAAAATACAAATTCTATTTTTTAGGTTAATCATTTTGGAGGACATTTATGTCTTTAAATACTTGAATAAAATGACATTAGGGCATTATCATGTTCAATCTTGGATTGCAGTCACAGAATTTTTTGGGTCAACACATTCTAGAGAAATGTTTCCACCTAGTGGTGAACTTCAGTCAATGCAGGAAAAATATGTTTTAACCTCCTCTGTGGCACGTCACCTCAAAACCCATAAAATCCCCTTTAAGAGTCTCCTGCTTCAGTTCCCTGAATAGTAAATAAATATGGCCATTGATTGTAATTGAGTAGTAGCCTAAGCAATTTTCACAAACCTTTAAGTAAAGATGATAAAAGATGCATCAGTATATTTGTCCAATGTATATTCCAATCTGCTGTGTGCGATACTGGGTTTACATTCTGATCATGGAAACAGTACTCACTGTTTATGGGGATATCACTTTTGACCTTTACCTCATTTCAACCCATAAAGTGAAGTGTAAACATGCGCTCCGTAAAATCTTTTTATTTTAGCTGATGCAGTTACCATCCAGTTTTGTGATCAGGTTACCAACGTCAGGGTGCACACGTAGAGAATTATAAAGTTAATCTTCAATTCATAAGGAAAACAAGTACGCCTCAGCTGATTCGTTTTTTGCTTCATTGCTGCAGACATTGTTTTGACAATTTGTCGTTTTCAGTGTAGACAGTGTTAACCAGTCACCCACTGGATGGCAGTGCAGTCCACAGTGTAGCTGATCCCAGACCAATCACTGACATGTTTTTAGAGATGCACCATTAAAGGATATACACCACGTCATCTTAGTGAGGAAATACATAGCGTTCAGCTAATTACAGTATATTTAAAAGCTTCTAATCATTTTCATTCTCACTGTACTGGTACACTGAAGGCCAATCTGTTGTTTGGACACAATTTTCTAGATTATGTTTAAAGATGAGGTGTACAACAGGTGCAGGTTTTTTTTTTTTTTACAAAGAATTTATGACTTAAGATTCTACAGAGTGTCTTTAAGGCACAACTCCTTGAAAAGTTCTTCATTGATTTTTTAATTTTTTTTTAGCTTTCTTGTGGGGGCAGAATGAAAAAAAAAACTCAAGGCAGAAGTTCTTTCTTGAGAGTTTAGTTTTTCTGTCTTACAACAACAGCTTCTGTGTGATCCCTCAATGTGTTTCCATTCTCAGACACAAATATGGATGAGGCTTTAGAGGATTCTTCTTTTGACATGACTCATCTTTGAAGATGACTCACCTATGCAGACACTAATTCTCATGCTGTGACAGTATTTAACTGAGCATGAAACCAAGGGCACTTATATTTAGAATGTCACATTAGGGGGCTTTACCTACCTTTGTCGATGACTGTGCTTGCTAACAATCTCAGCTTATTTCTTCATTAAACATTTGAACTGACTGTAATGTGATGTATAAGAACTGCCCTCCTTTTATTAATAACACATATTAATATTGATGAATATATAAAAAGGCTTCTTTGACTGTTTCTCATACTATAGAATACCACAGGCAATCAGCACTATGCCACGCAGCTATGGCAGATACATTTAGCTGAAAACACATTTACGTCAGAGGGCAATACGGATCCGTATTGACCGGTGAGGAGGGCAATACGCGGGTGGAATGACCACGCGTTAGCCAATCAGAACGCTCCTACTGTCGTTGCCATATAATAATTACTATTATTAATCAGTCAGCCGCATTCATATATTAGTGTAGTAGCTTGTAATTATGGTGTAGTGTACCTGCAGATGGTGCTCATGATCCTTGTCCTTACCTGTGTCTCACAGGCTACTGTCTTGATTCATGGCAGTATTATGGTATTATGGTATGGCTGTATAACCTGTTTCGCTGTGCAGTGTGTGGACATTCCCTAGCTTATGTGCCATGACCAAGTGCTGGCAAGTTCGGTTTCCCACAAAGACGTCAGACATGCAAACTGTGTAGCCACGTCCATGCGGTGGAGACACTGCGGGCGAGAGACAGTCACGCCTGATGCGATTCTGAGCCATCCGTCAACACTCATTCCTGCTTGCTTGTAAATGTCCTGGTGCTCCCAACGGGTTCACTATCACCATTGTCATCGTATATAATCATTATTATTATTATTATTATTATTATTATTATTATCATCAGTGTATTTTTATTTTTCATTCATCATTGCTCATAATGATTATCTTGCTTCGTGTGTCTTCTTGAGAAAAATCCTCACTGCACAGTTCTGCTTTGAAAGTCTTCAGTTCTGCTTTTTCAGTTCAACCAAAATAGTCATCTTTCCCCAAGCTGCTCAACCTACATGATTAAAGGCTCAGTGCGTATACGCTTATAAGCCATCTATTGTGCCATGATAGAAACCTTGTTCTATAGAACGCGGTCATGTTTTTTATAGCAATGCTGCAATCTCCCTGTCTCACGCCAAAGAAGGTAAGAACACATTATGAGTGGAGCAGGCGTTGATGAAACAGGCGTAGGACAGAAGGGCTCTTTTCACCAATGTTAAGGTAAGTTTCTATCTATCTGTCTATCTGTGTCTTTCTATCTATCTATCTATCTATCTGTCTATCTGTCTGTCTGTCTGTCTTTCTATCTGTCTATCTATCTATCTGTCTGTCTATCTGTCTGTCTGTGTGTCTGTCTATCTCTGTCTGTCCAACCAGTTAGTTGGAGGGCATTTAAGTGCAATAATGCTCCCTCAGCCATCACAGTACGTAGGACACAGAGCATAGCTGTGTCCTTTTGATATGCTACTACTGGGTGCTGCCTCCCGTTCTTGTGGGTCTTTACGCAATCAAGGCGGACGGAAATAGTTCCACTAAAGCCCATCTGACTGAAGTGTCCACTCCAACCTGATGAGGAGATCCTAAAATGGGTCCAGCCACAACCCAGAATAAGCTGTTGCAGCCCCACGTCAGGCTATTTTTAGAACATGAAATAATACTGTGTATCCCCCCCCCCCCTCATCAGCATCAGACAATGAGGAAACAGGACAAAGAGGTAAGGGTAAAAGAGGAAGGGAAAAAAGAACAAAGAAATAATGACAGGGTGAGAGAAGTAACTGTTCCGTGTCATCACTTAAATGTGACAAGTACAATGCACCTTACAATCTTTCCACCAATCCACCAAAGTACCACCAATGCCACAGCAAGTCTGTACTATGATGACTGGTTGTCCTGCCCTACCTGGCTGATGGCCATCCCAGCCAGAGGGTGGGGTCCAGAGAGCCGCCTGTGCCTCTGCCAGCCTATCCCTCCCTCTGTCCCCGTGGCTATAGAAGAGGGCAGGAGGCAGCTCCCCAGCCACGCTGAGCCTGGGTCTGCAAGGAGTAGCACGCTCTCACACTCTCACACACACACATTCTATGCGCACCATATACACACGTGCACACACTTAGCAACATCCATTTACATGCACAAGTGAATACCTACCAGTCACCTTCCCTCACAAGGGCTTTAGAGGCACATGTAGCTGCGTGCATACACACACACACATACACACATAGACATAGGGGAACCGAGAGGGCCGACATTCCACGCTTTCTGCCTTAAGTCACAGACACACACCAACACACACACACACACATTTAGATCGCTCATCATGTGCGTGACTTATGCTCTGCTGCTGTTTGCTCTGTGGGGTGAGTACTACCAGGGTTTTGGATCTAAAAAACCTTCAAATTCTGTCATAGATTTCAGTTGCGTTGTGGTGCAGGCTGCTGACCTGTGGTAGTAATTTAGCATTAAGCATTTTATAATATGAGAAAAATGAGAAAGTTGCATTATTGCAACAAAAAAGCATGATCAGCATTTTTGACCAAAATCAATTGAAATATACTGTATGTATATATATATATGTACATGTGTGTGTGTGTGTGTGTGTGTGTATATACATATAGATATAAATACATATATTTCAATCAATTTTGGTCAAAAATGCTGATCATGCCTTTTGGTTGCAGTAATGCAACTTTCTCATTTCTCATGTATATACAGTATATATGTTTTTTTCACAGCCTCTAGTGTATCATACTTTAGACCATCGTACACCTTGACATTTCTGAATAATGTGTTTCCTATAAGCTAAACACATGGTTAGGAAGTTGTTCCTTTATTGATAACCTTTGCACTTGCCTACTGTAACAACTGGTAGAGCTACTGTGATATAAAGTGTTTTAAGTGGCAGGGAGGGAATGCACCAGTGAAGGACAGGGTGTTTCACACTTGAGGAATGCAAACAAGGAAACAGCAAGAAAGTTTCACCTTATTTGTAAAGTGCATGCAAAAGAACCACAGCCAAGTTGCATTCCTTTCAGATTATTGCACTAAGCTCTTTTTGCTTTAATGCTGTTTTTGGTTTTGATTTGACACAAAAAGGATGCATGCCTGAACCGTTATTATAGATGCAATATATAGTTTATATTTGCAACCAGGTTATAATTGTTATGTGAAAAAGACTATCACATAAGGGTCTGACTGAAGTTATTTCAGGTCAGATCTGATGATACTATCTACTGAATGTCTCAGCAGTCTCAGGAAGATTTGCCCCGTTTGTGCCGTTGTTGCGTGTGTCAGTTCTGTGCGCTCATTTCGGGGGAAACACGAGAACACACACATGTATCACTGAAAGCCTAAATATGAGTGTATATCAGACCGAGAGAAAAGTCTGTTATTATAACTTGCAATACATATTGGCATTTCTATACACATCATTTCTTGAAAACATATGGCTTGTAGGCATCAGTCAAACTGCAATGTGATTTTCACACATTTTGGAATGTACCGTAATTTCCGGACTATTAAGCGCACCTGAATATAAGCCTCACCCACTGAATTTTTCAAAAATAATTATTTTGAACATACATAAGCCGCACATGTCTATAAGCCGCAGGTGCCTACCGGTACATTGAAACAAATTAACTTTACACAGGCTAAAATGAATATCAAAAGTAATACAATAGTGATTATTAGTTTTGCCAGTTACGATAAGTGCACTGTTGCTTTAAGAGAGCACAGTTGCAAGAGTCAATCAGAAGCTTGCACGTTAGATTGAAGACAGATAGATAGAAGAAAGACGCTAGTTTGAAACCAGTCAGCTAAAGAACTTGAAAAGACTGGATTTGTATTGTATTACACTTTTATTTTCTAAAGTGTTTTGAGTTGTGTTCTGTCTACGCCGGTAGACTGTGGTTATTTTGACATTAGTTAAGTTATTGAGAGATACTGAGAAATCGCCTGGAGCTAATCCATCCATGCTGCATCCATGCTAGCATCCTAGCTCCACAAAGCCACCGTAAACACAAAGCCACCGTATACAGTCACAGGTATCATAATCCATAATTTAGCCGCGTCATTGTTTTAAACCGCGAGGTTCAAAGCATGGGAAAAAAGTAGCGGCTTATAGTCCGGAAAGTACGGTAAATTTTAATGTAATGTAGACAGTACTGAAAAAAATTCCAACAAAGTAGAACCACAAAATATACAATAAATGTCAGCAGATGAACGTATATATATGTTGCTTTACTGAAGCTTTCCTTCTGTAGACCCTGTAGCTTAATTGGTTAGGGTGTGGCACTGGCCACGGCATGATCATTGGTTGAAGTCCTCAAGTAGCACATACACATACTGATATAATTCATACCTTAACTGTCCTTTCATTTGCCTTGGATAAAAGTTTTGCTGTGGAAATATTGATTCAAAATAAATGCTTATGTCTATGAGGCCCTGGAACCTTTAACCTTTTCAATTACCATACTTTATCATACTGACATGAAAATGATGCTGTTCTCATCCGATCAAAGATGAATTATTCTTTAGTCATTCACACCAACCCTGCTCTGCCCCTTCCTGCAGGCTCAGCATGTTGCGTGCAATACCGGGCCGAATTCAACATGGCTGGTGTTATGGGTTACGTGCAATTTGATTCCGCGTCAGCGAAAGCAAATGCCAGCCTCACCGGCACGGGGACATGTGGCGCTCTCAACCTCTCCTTGTCTGTGTTCCCGGTCATGTACGGCACCTTTCGGCAGCCTTGCCTGGAGACTCACATCGGTGCGAGTGTCTTCGATTTCTCCATCTCCTCACCTGTTTCAACAGCCAATGTATCTAGCTTGTTCGCCCAGATGTCAAACCTAGACGCCCTGTCACTGACGGTGACCACGTGCGACGGAACCAAGTCATGCGCTGTCGTCAGAAGAGAGGAACAGGCGAGGACCTGGCGGGCTCGTTTCTTCACCCCTGTGGCAGGTGACGTCTACTTTCGGCAAATCGCAGGAGTGGAAGAAGCCACGGTTCTTGCAGACTTGTACTACGTCCAACGAAGCGCTGCCAACCTCGCTAATGTTAGTGTGCGGCTGGTATCAGCTAGCTCCGCAACTAGTTGCGATGCTCTCCTTAGCAGCAGCACTGACCTTGCGGGTCAGACGACACTTGGAACACTAAGCGTCGGCTCTCCTGTCACAGCTGTCAAATCCCGGCTTCACGTCTCAAGTTTCAATGGCAGCACGGCGCGCTACCTTCTCCTCCACATGAGTGCCACCAACAGTTTCGAATGCGCCCAAATCCGCGTCCTGGAGGAGAAGGTTGTCGTGTCACGAGTCGACATGAGAGGAATAAAGGGTTACGTCATGTTTAGTCAGGCCTGTCCCTTTCACACCACCATGATCAGAGTGAACCTGACCAACCTGAGAGGTCTGGTGGGGCCATACCATGTTCATAACTATCCCCTTCCGGAGACAAGGTCTCCCCCGCAGAGTCGATGCACAAACGACAACATCGGCGGCCACTGGAACCCCTTTAATGTGAACGTCTCAAGCCCTGCATACCCCTCAGGACCAGGTTCCACCCACGACCTCTATGAAGTGGGAGACCTCAGCAGCAAGCATGGTTTCCTGACAGAAAGGAGGGAACTTGAGGGCTCCTTTGTGGATTTCAGCCTGCCACTCTTTGGGCGAAACAGCATTGTGGGCCGGTCCATGGTCATCCACGAGCCCAATGGGGCCAGGTTTGTCTGCAGCAGTATTGGCTACCCCGGCGCGGTGACGGTGGGAAGGGTCGTCTTCCAGTTCCCTGTGGTAGGCACCGTCCTGCTCACCCAGCTTACCAGCAATCCCGACTCAGACGTTTCTATATTCCTGGACCTTTCCTATGGCGTCCCTTCAACTCAGGCCACCCAGGGCCACAACTGGCACGTCCACATGTACCCAATCGGCTCAGCGACAGATGACAACCTCTCACGATGTGGCACAACAGGTGGTCACTGGAACCCTTTCAACGCGAACGTGACTGATGGCACTTACGCAACATACTGCAGACCCGAGAGCCAATTCGCCTGTGAGATTGGGGATCTCTCGTCTAAGAACCGCCGTCTGGACCTTGGGCCTGAGGTGGGTGTATTGGCAGCAAAGAGCTTTTTCACTGACTCCACTCTCCTGCTCTCCGGGACAACATCTTCCATTGGCCGGTCGCTCGTTATCCACGCGGAGAACGGCGGAGGGCCCAGGATCGCCTGTGCCAACCTGACCCTCCTGCGCCTCCCTGCCGCGAGCACCGGATCCTGGCTAGGGGGCGGGGTCTCAACCGGAAGCGTCCGCTTCTCCCAAGACTCCCCCCAGGGCCTGACCAAGCTCAACGTCTCCCTGTCCAACCTCGGGGGATTGTAGGGGGTTACCACGTCCACATCCTGCCCATCCTGAGTGGAAGAGCGCCCTGCTCCGATGACAACATCATGGGCCATTTCAACCCTTTCTCCATCAACACCTCCGCTGACCCACTCCCAACCGTGGGGACCACAGATGAGTATGAGGTTGGCGACATGGGTGGGAAGTTTGGACTGCTGAGAAACCTGGATCAGATACAGGACATCTTCATGGACAGTAACATGCCACTGACTGGGCCAAACAGTGTCATAGGGCGGTCTGTGGTTCTCCACCACCTCAATGGATCAAGGTTAGACGTAGCCTCTCTGCATTAACTAGTCTCTGTATTTAACATTATCTTTAGGAAACATTTGAATGGTTAATTTTGGGTTGTTTTTTGAGTCACGATGACAAACTAGTGTCACGGATCTTATGAATGTTGAAAAAGTAGAACTAGGCTAATTCTGGTAGCTTTGCTTCCTTTTTCAGTCCTCTGATGTTCCAGGTTAATCCTGTTATTTTAGAGTGTTGGGGAGCTTAAAGGAGAAGCACCTACAAAAAAAAGAAGCCAATTCTGGTTATGGTTGAGGCCAGGAAAGCCCCAGCATAACTTTGCACACAGCCAGGGTTAGCAGTGTTAGCATCGTCATTGGATTTGATATCTGAAATACCAGCCAGGCGATATTGAGGCACACAAAGAAGACAACAGATAAGATAATCACTTTATAGTGCTGGAGTAGTTATTGTGTTTGTGTTCTTCCTGGTCTGATCTTCAGGTTGCAGTGTTCAGACGTCTCAGCAGAGACGACCCCCGGGGCTGAGTGGGTGACGGCGAGCGCCACCTTCAGAGGCACCGTCTCAGGAGCCGTTACCATGGTGAGATGATAATAATGATTAGGAACGGAATGAGATGAATCACATGAGCACTTATTTCAGGTTTATCAAGTACACACCCAGAGATATTTTTTTTTAAAACACAAAACACCTCTCACGCTAATCCGTTCCAAAAGCAAAATGGGAAAAAAATGAAACAAATGACTCATTCGGAGCCCCAATCCTTTGGCGTATCACATTCGTGACTCGCTACAAACAGCCTCTACCACTCAGCTGTGGGTCGCTTTAAACAGCTGCCACTAAAAGATGACACCAAATCCCAGGGTCTTCGCTATAGTCGCTCTGCATTAATCAAGAGAGCAGGAGGAGGAGAGGGGGTTTGTGCTGGCGGGGCTTGTCGGAGAGCGTGTCGCTGGTCTCGCTGTGCGGGGTTCTGTGATGTTTCTCTAGTGTGCGCAGATGGTGCTGACACATCAAGGAGAGCTAGCCTCGGCCTGAAGTCCACCATGGAGAGAAATCATTCAAATTCTAAATTGTCAGGACATATGTTGGGATCGTGAGCTTGTGTGTCTTCGCTCATTTAGGGATCATTCACCAGGCAGTTCAAATTCAAGCATGACATACAAATTTGATTTATTTGCTGTTACAGTTAATGGTCACAGGACACATCTGTATTTCTGCTGTGGTAGTTCATGTTTACTCAGAATAATAAATCAATAACATGAATAAATGCTGCACCATCCCACAGTATTTACAGATATAAGCTGATTTGGAGTATTTGTCCCTTATCAGGCTTTGATGAATTTATCAATAATGAACCTAAAGACTTTATTTCAGAGCTGATTTACACTGCTTGTGTGTTTTGAGATTGCAGAAGGACCTACATAAGGAAATAGAGTATCATGTCACGTCTAACTATGACTAACTAATGTGTCATGAAGCTATCTGTCTCACATAAAAAATGCCTGGAATCCAGATTTTTGATGTGGTTTGAATTTGAAAGTGATTTTTGTTCCATGAAGAGGCTTATCTTGTTGCAACCCTAGAAAGTAATTCTAAAAATATTAATTTAAGAATTATCATATCATGTTCAGTCTCAGCAGATCTTTCCTGATGGCAGCTACAGTGACACCATCCTGGAAGTAAACCTGCAAACAAACTCCACACTCAGGGTAAGGAAGAGATCATCTTTGTATTTAAAATCTGTCAACCCTGATAGCAGCAGCAGATATGATCTGCCTTGATCTGGTGTGAACTCACAGGATCTCTTCCAGATCAAGTCAAGAAATGGTCTAAAATAAGTTGTTTTTCTGGGAGGAGATGCAGGATTTGATGGAGGTTAGATTGTGGATACTGCAAAGTAAAGTGAAGGTGATCTTCCTCCGTGGTAACCGTATGTCTGTGCATTTTGTTTTGAACAGAACACAGAGGCCTCCTGGTTTCTGACTGAAACTCGCGTCAGCAATTGCAGTGCTGCAGGAGGCGTTTACAATCCCTTTAGTATGACAGAGGAGGTACGTCTACCACTCCACCCCACTCCACCATCCACACAACATCATCAGCAGTCATTAAAGGCATTAAAGACATTGCATTGCCACATATAATATAATATAATATAACATAAGATAATGTAATATAATAATATAATATAATGTGTTGATCAGCTGTTGTTGCATTGAATGACATTGAGAGCATGTGGGAATAAAGCTTCTTTTGAAAGTGAATTTGAAGTGTGGGAGGTATTCACAGGTGCATGTGGTGAAATCATCTGAATTCTGCAGAAGGGAACTGAAAGAGTGTAGTGGGAGAAAAGCTTCTTTTTGAATGTGAATTTAAAGTACGTGGGAGGTATTCTGGTGAAATCAAATGAATTCTGCAGAAGGGGAACTGAAAGATGGTAGTGGGGGTAATAAAAGTATCTGCCTCATCATGCTTCACCTCCTCCACGTTCTTCTTGTGTCCCAGAGTTCCACCTGTTCGGCGGACAGTGCTTTGAACTGCGTGGTTGGGGATCTTACCGCCAGGCTCGGCGCAGTCAGCCTGACCAAAAGACAATTGTTCATTGACACTACCCTGCAGATGGCCGGGGATTTCACAGGTATGAGCCATGTCACTGTGAAACCGTTCATTCAATAATAGACCATAACCAGAAACGGACCACTTCTCTATGAGATTTTTTTCCCCCAGAGAACTCTCATGCTGTTGCATGGTTCAGTGGAAATGTACACGCAACAATAATAGTATTTTCTAATTCTGCATAAATGTATGTCTGAGGTTAACTTCATTCAATATTACATTAACGGTATTGTAACAAACAGACAAGTTCCTGAAGTACGTGCTAAAACCCTGCATCAACCAATTTGTTTTGGTGTCACCTTGCAGTCATCTACAGGTCACTGGTCCTCCGTCAGGGAAGCAGTGTTGTTGCCTGTGCCACAGTTTCCCCACTGTCACCATTTGCTCAGCAGCTCTTTCCCAATGTGTCATCTTTCAGCAGGTGAGTCTGATACCTATGAAAGTGCAATATAAAGTTGGTGTTAGTGTCATAGAACATGCTTATTGACTTGCACCAAAGTTTTGCTGAAGACAATACAGGTTTTTTGTCCAGTATTGTAGTGCATTCTATGCATATTTTGGTCTTTGGTTCTTTCCTGGTCTTTCCTGTTCTTTTATTATTGGTCTTTATATTTTATTTCTCTAAAAAAAACCATAAAAAGCACAGGCTACTTGAATATACAGAGAAATTGGGACACACTATGCTGTCGTTGCATATTAGCCTGTTTGGGTCTTCAAAGTATAAAAACACCTGAAACAAGAACTCAAGATACTGTGAAATTGGGAATAGAGGAGGGAATAGATCCCACTAGGGCTTCTGTGGGCTAGCAACCCACACCAGCAGCATCTTGGGGCAGATACAGCCAAGTAGATGCACCCAAAAAGAATACCTCCCCGACTCAGCGAGAGCAGGGGTGTACGATGGCTCTGGGATTAACACTGATATGGCTAGTTTGGGGAATAAAGGGAAAGCTCTTCAGATTTGTTTATGTGGATGGAGGACGGAAACGTCACTGAAAGGCTTGAGGATCCACCAGGGAAGGAAGAAATGCCTGGATGAAGGAGCACAGTGAGTAGAGTAGAGTAGATTAGAGTAGAGAGTAGAGTAGAGTAGAGTAGAGTAAGTGTGTGAGTTTGAGTAAGTAGCTCAAGGCAGTCAGTGGAAGTCCAGTGGCGGGTTGAGAACCAAAGACCACAGAATATCAGTACCTCCGCTTCAGCGGAAGGTGAACTTGTGCACACTCGCACAGAATGGTGGGCATCATGCAGCTGGCGAACAGGACTAACCAAGAAGACTAAGATGCCCACATGTCGTGGGCAGAAAACAGAGGTTAGATGGCTCAAGGAATGGAATTTTTAAAAGGAATTTGGGAAGGATTGAAGGGTACGGCAGAGTATAAATTGAATCACATGAGTGAGGTTGTCTATAATTATGGCGTGGAAAGATATGGAGTCTTTCAGAGAGGTAGGAAGGAGAAGCAAGGTCAAGCCAAGTCAAGATGACAGGTTGAAATAAGAAAGGAGGTAGCTGAAGAAGCCATAGAAACAAGCAGATGATGAACAGAGAGAAGGTATGATGCCTGATGTTTTGACATATCTATGGATGCTCATAGTGATTGTATGGGAACAGTGGTATCAGGCAGATGGTAGGCTGACACTGACAGCAATGGGCAAGGATGTAAGTGAAACCTATGTTGAATGTAGAACTGTTTCTATCAGTGAGAGAAACTGATAGAAGAGTTTAGACAGATGGTACTATTCCACATTGAGTGACCGAGGAAAGGTTTCAGAACTTAGAGAATTAATTGTTAAGGCTATCAGTACTATTGCTAAGACTTTCTTGCCTAGTTTAAAGTAATACAAATTGTGGTTCTTGCGGTTTGGGCTTTTGCCACGCCTAAGGTATCCTTTGACTGTGTATGATATTGCTGTTTCAGAGGGCAAAATGTTTACTTTATTGAGGTAACAATTCCCTTTCAAGAACGCAATTGAAGAAACAATTGAACAATCTTTTCCCGTGTAAAATTAAAGTAAAATTAGGTAACATTAAAAACATCTCACTGTTCCCTCTGAATCATTCTGATATGTCTGCAATGTTTTTTTTTTTTTTTTAATGACAACAAGGACTGTTATTGTACTGTCAAAGAGATTAAGAAAACAGATCTGGCAAGGGAGTAAATACAAGAGGCTTCAAATATTGTGACGTTTATTTTCCAATAGCAACATATCTGTGTAGACTTGGCAGATGTGTGCTGTCACAAGAGCTGAATTGGCACCATCACAATAGGACACACATATCTGTCATTTTGTCACCCTGTGAAATGCCAAGTATGTATGAAGAGCATACTGTGGTCATTGTACATGCGAAAAAACAAAAGAGTCATGGGATATAAATCACTTTATTATATAAATGAAACAAACCAAGCTGTTCAGAAAATCAAGAAAAGCTGTCAATCCTGATAAGCCCTGATAAGTATGAATGATCATTTCTGTACAGGGCAGGTCCGATTTACAGTAAATGCTCCGCCTTCTAAATACCTCTAACTTTTTTAAATTGAACTGATTGGGATCATAATGCTGGTATTATGCATAGTTTAAATTACACAAAGTGTTTACAAAAATAATAATTAAACATGAACTAAACATGAACGTGGAGTGTTTTTGTCAAGCTTACAAAGGTTGTTCTAGAATGTGGAACCACAAAGTAGGTTTTGAACCTAAAGTTTGTGTGCAGATTATGGAGGCAAAAAGGGTCAGGGACGATACTGTCCAAACATGATATGCTTTAAGAATGAGTAATATTCTTTCACTGCACATGTATATCAATATAACTAACACATAATGTCACACAAGTTAATCACTTGGTGGAGAAAAAGAGTTAAAGAGATTTGTACCCATTTTGTTCTCACAGGCACGACTTCCGTAACAGAGTGTCGAATGTCCTCGGCGTGAGCATCTCCAGGATCACCATCCTGCCCGGGTCTCTTTCCGCAGAAAGTGACGGACGGTGTCAGCAGGTCACCTTCGTGGTGTCAGGTAACGTTATGTCATGTGATCCACCTGTGTTGCACTTGTACACGGCTGCCTCGGTTAAGGCAGTTTGTCTAAGGTAAACACACACTGTGTCTGAGACTCGTAAGTAAATACAGGTGGGAATAAAACAGCTATGATCAGCTGTGTTCTGCTGAGCTGGTCCTAAAGTGTTCACAGCAAAAAAAAAAAACACATTTCCCACCAACTCTTTTTGTTTTTCGACTTGCCCTTGTCTGTGACATTCAGGTCCCTGTGACACAAAGGACGTCATTGTCAGTATAGATGGTTGGTTTGTGACTTGTGAATAGGTTGGAGAATGGTTATATATATTTGTGGCATATTTGTGGCATACCTTGTCTGACTAGTACAAATAATTATACTTGTTTTGTGACAGGGTAGGCCACAAGAGGAATAATAGAATTTTCACCACACACCCAAAAGCCTAACTTTTTGTGTCCCTTTTCATTTGTTTTGTTCCTTTGGGACTTTTTCTGATCTAAGTATTCCAATTACAATTTCATAGAATACCATTCTGTAGAATACAAGTATTACAATTCAATTACAATGAGCAACAGTCCATATCAATTTTGATGTTTCTCAACCACATGAGCTTGTTCAGTAAAGTTTGCATAAAAAATGTATTAATACCTTCATGATGTCTCAACCACGAAACACCCTCATAGCTGATAATTTAAGTTTTTGATGTGTTTCTCAGTTGTATTAGCTTTATGTTTGTGAGAGTAGAGACCACAATGTGCACCTCAACCCTTGAGAGCCAGCTTAACTCCATCACCACAGGAGTCTCTGAATCACTGGTCCTCCTGGAGCTAGGACTCAGATTTCACACACTAACCCCATGGCTCAGGGTGGGACAAATGGCACAAATACCTTGTAACTTTTGACAAAGATTCACTGATGAAAATGATTAATGGCCGTTCTGTCAGCATATATCAGTTGGTCTTCTGTATGGGCACATCTGCAGTGTGCTGTGGTGATCCTCTCCTCCATAGATGTTTGATGCCCTTGCTGCCCCTGTAGCCTAAGCCCTCTCTCTTCTCGGGGGGCAGCTACATTATGTGGACTGTAATTGTCCATAGCAGTGAACAATTCTGCCCTTTCAATGGGGATGGGGGTAAAAAAAAAAATGAAAAGACACATTGTAACCTGACGCGAAGTCTCTGTGTGTGAACCTGCAGTCCTCCAGCTGAATGGGAGAGGGGGGAGAGCAGTGTATATCACCTCTGCTTATAGCACAGGCTAGCCTTGTCTGACTTCTTACAGTCTTTGAGCTGTGAGAGAACAAGAGAGAGAGAGAGAGAGAGAGAGGGAGGAGAGGGAGAGGGAGAGGGAGAGAGAGAGAGGGGGGGAGGGAGAGGGAGAGGGAGAGAGAGAGAGGGGGGGGAGGGAGAGAGAGAGAGAGAGAGAGAGAGGGAGGGAGGGAGGGAGGAGAAAAGGTGAAACAGACTGGTTCATCAGACTGAAGGCCTCTCTGAGAATCATCTGAAAACATATGGCAGAAATGTTACACTTAACAGTGCTGAGCCAAATAAACACAATATAGATCAGTTAGGTTGGTTAATTCGTTACAGTTGTGCAAAGTGGTATCCTCTCCAGCACTTGTACGGCAGCCACTGTTTGAAAATGGAGAGGTCTTCATAAATGAAATATAAGTGCATCTGCAATAAACCAAAATTGTATTGTGCAAATCCATTGCTTTTAATTATGATTGTTTGTTTATTTATTATATAGTCTAAAACAAATAAGCTTATCCCACTTAGTATAAAGTAAAGAACCCTGAGCAAGATCTGCTCATTTGGGCTAAGACATTAAACACAGCCATTAAAACAGTCTTTCATGCTCTACCGCAGGTAACGTGAGCTCCAGTGCACTGGCCACAGTCAAAACCAGTCCGCTAATGGGCCAGTTCCAGGAATCCCCCACCTGCAACAGAGGTAAGACTGCATCTCAGTAGCACACATGTTTACATATGTGGCATCAAAGTTGACATATGTAGCATATGTATACAGCATTGCCTGCCGTACTAAGCTAATGGAACCCTCTCTATCCTTAGTAGCATACATGTTTACATATGTAGCATACTTATACATAGGGTGACCAGATTTGAGTTTGTGAAAAAGATGACACTTCAGCCGCGACGGCCGGAGGGGGGTGGGGGGGGGTGGGGGTTGGTGTTTGGATGGATGGGTAGTGTATAGCACAGTAGCGTAAGGTAGTTACGACGGGCCCCAGTGCATGCTATTATGAAGGGCCCTACGCTAGTTACTAGTTAAGAGGCGCACGCACACACACACCATTAGGCGTATATGTATATATATATATATATATATGATAGAAACGTTTAACTATGTTGTTATTATGTATAATCCATTGTATGCTTGTGTAAGAGACACAAGTGTAAGGCTGAAAGAATGTGTTCTGTGAAACGCTCTTGCTGCAATAACCACATACTGTTTTCATGCATCTGCACGAGATATTCTGAGCCAAATTCTGAGCCAGAGGCCAGTTGTGGCTGAAAGTGAAACCACTTCTGCAAATCGATATTGTTGAGAATCATGGTTATACATGTTCACATATTTAACATATGTATACAGCATGACCTGCCGTACTTAGCTAATGCAACCGTCTCTATTCCCAGTAGCATACATGTTTACCCATGTAGCATACATGTTTACCCATGTAGCATACATGTTTACCCATGTAGCATACATGTTTACATATGTAGCATACATGTTTACATATGTAGCATACATGTTTACATATGTAGCATACGTATACAGCTTGACCTGCCGTACTTAGCTAATGCAACCCTCTCTATCCCCAGTAGCATACATGTTTACCCATGTAGCATACATGTTTACATATGTAGCATACGTATACAGCATGACCTGTCGTACTTGGCTAATGGAACCCTCTCTATCCTTAGACACTCCAACCACTACAAGCACTCCAACCACTACAAGCACTACAACCACTACAAGCACTACAACCACTACAGCTCCGCCTTCTAGAGCTGACGGCTTGTGGCCTGGCGATACAGCCCTGATGTTCTCTGTGGTTGCTCCCATGTTTCTTCGACTGATGATCCAACATTAACTTACTCACAAAGCATGACCGTCCTCAACGTCCTGTTATAACCTGGGGACGTGAACCAAGCACCATTTAATAGTTTCTGCAACTGGTTAAGGTATCAGAGGCCATTTAGAAAAAAGTCTCCTTTACTGTAGTCTGTCTACTTGTTTACAACATACTTGGTTGTTTGCATTGGGTTAGTAGCCTGTCGTCCTGTCTCTTGGTCTGATCTACTCTGGAAAACAACAGGATAGTTGGTACTGTTTTGTTTCAATTCAAATTGTTGATTTAAAAAATCAAGCTCTAATGTATATGTTTAATTAACTGTAAATATTATCCTCTTCTCGTGAAGCGGGCTATTGTATACTTCTTGTTTCAACAAAGTTCAACAATGTTTAATTACCTAAAGATGAATACTTATTTGAGGTTAATCTGTTTTCACAATACATTTTATGCACTAATTACAACAAAAAAGCACTGGTATGCTCTAATTGTGAGACACTTAGCGAACAATGATACCGTGTTTGTAGTTGAATGTGAGCTAAATATCAAATTTGTACATTTGTACATTTTTTCCTTCATCATGCTTACGTGGAATGTATTATCTTTGAAATGCACTATTTCATGCATCAAGTGACAATGTGAATGTAGATATCCTTTTCACTGTATTAAAGGAAACTGTGAACTCTCAAAATGATTTGTCAATTTGTTATGTCTAAAAAGAAAGAAAAAATGAATGAATGAATGAAAACCAAACAAAGCAATACAAATCTCCATAGTCTTTACTTAAAAGCAGCTTCATGCTCCTTGTCCCTCGCCTACACTTGAATTGACTTCATTATCTGAAGGAGGGAGGCGAGTCCTCTGTGCGTTGTTTGACTGGAGGACTGGATGAATACGCCAGTCACGTGGCCAATAACGTCAACGACGTAATGGCAGCCTCCTGTTTTGCAAGTGAACACAAGGAACAGTAGAGTTTAAACAACACTTTTGGTTACAAAAATCACATCTTAAGAGGTAAATGACTACTTGTTCAGTGCTGTGTATAGACAGTGTGTCTCACCTGCTCCCAAAACGAGCAAGGTGATGCGATGCTGACTTCGAATGAATGGCGTTGTTTTGTTTTCTAAGGAAGCGCTTGCATGCCATGTTGATAATGCTATGCTACCCAGCTGTACCTGGCTAAGCTTAACTCGTTTTTTTTTAACTTGTATCCTTGGCTTATGAAATATTGAATGTATAGGTATTATAAACAAGGAATTGGCGATATTGTTTTGGGCAGTTATAGAAGCTTTTCCTTATTTCATCTTAGTTCTTGAAAACCCTCACATTTGAAGTAGACGAGACCAATGTTTAGTTAGGGTTAACGGGAAAGGGGCGGCCACACCTTCCATCCATTTCGACGGCTGGCATCAACATGAATCGCTTTAGTCATAAATCGCTGTTTTGAGTTGAGTTGAGATGAGCATTGTAGGTATTTTTAATGTACGTATTTGTTCACCGAAAATGACTCGTGTGGTAAAAGAATGAGAATAGCGTGTTCACATTTCTGGTAAACATTGTGTGAGTTAAGCCAATCAGTGAGCTCTGCGATGTTGTTGATGAGCTGATTGGATGATGCCAAAAGCCCATAGACCATCACAAAGATGAAAATGACTATTGTCTGAAGCATCACAATGATTTATTTCCACTGCGGAGTGATTTAAAAAAAAAAAAGAGAAAAAAAAAATATGTGGAAAAAAAGGATGTGGACAATATATGTGGAAAAAATAATGTCGCAACAAACTATAAAAGATTACACTTACTTCTTTAGTGACGTAAACAGGGCCTGGTATCTCTGGGGAATAGTTTATTGTCTAAATTGAATCAGAGGTGGTCAATGTTTAACTAAAAGAGTGTGAGGGCTATTGGAAAATGCAATGCTAGCTGACTGAAAGGTTAAAGATCTTAGACTTGCTGACTTTGAGCTCCACGTTTCCTTGCTGATTTCTCAGTCTTGGACGGCAAAATCATGGGTTCAGGTAATCGTCTCATGAAGTTCATGTTAATTGATTACCCTAAGTGTACAAATTAGTTCTGATTAGCCAGCTCATTTGTTCAACTTATTTGTTCCAGTTTGCATATTGTAAAACCTGTCTATCAATCTATGTACCTGTCTAATTTGTCTATTCTATTCAAGTGTCGTTAGGCTTTTTGGTCTTATTACATAAAGTAACAATATGAGATCATAAATAATCTGTGTTTTCAGTGAGAAATTACCCAAATTAGTTCATTCTTATGGATTATTATTATTATTATTATGTATGCTTCTGCTGGAGTGCATACTGTTTGGGTTGTTTGAAAAAGAATACTTCTGTACTTCTACTTCTATGTGTGTCCGTGGTGTAAAACCTTACAGACTCTCTCATGTAGTTGCTCATCTGTCTTTGCCTACTGTGTGTAAACATCTGCTCTACACTGTCGGCCAGCGGCCATTTTAAACGAATATCTTCCTGCAGACGCCATGTCCCCAAAGATCACTGTAGAGCTGCTTAGGCAACTTCGCCAGGTTATGAAGAACAGCAAGTACCTGAAGGAACCCATCCAGGCGTACATAGTACCGTCTGGGGACGCTCACCAGGTGCAACACTACGCAGCAGCTATATTTAAATATCTGTGTGATAGGCTATGTGTAGTATATCATGACATTTATTTGCAATGTATGCAATTTGGCTTTTTAACTCGTTACAAATTACAAGTTAATGTTCCTTGAAATACTACTGGCTCAATTACACTGCTCTTAGAACTGTACTGTTAAGTAACATTATCTAATTAATGTGGTAATGACATGTAAGGTTACCCTGAAAGCTATGTAATAGTCTTCGTAACAGCTTATTGCTCTTTTTCATTGATGTCGTTTTAGTCACTCACTGTCTTTATTTGGCCTCACTTCTGCCAAGATGACCAAATTAGCTGATCTTTAAATAACCTAGAAACAACTATATCATCCACTTCCTCTTCTTCTTCTTCTTCTTCTTCTTCTTCTTCTTTGTCTTTCTCTCTCTCTTTTCATGTGCCTGATCCTCTCGCTCTTGTTCTCTCTTGATCACCTCTGATTAAAGCCAGCATCTCACAAGCCTTTCAAGTCTGGCCATGAGTGTTTGCCCGTTCTGACCGCACATGAGGCTGATTCCCTCTTTGTTATTCCCCACTCCTCCTCCACTTCTCCCCCCCCCCCCCCCCCCTCTCTCATTCCCTATTTTTACCTAAATTTATCGCAGAGTGAATACATTGCCCCCTGTGACTGCAGACGTGAATTCATCAGTGGCTTCAATGGCTCGGCAGGTAGGGCCTTGTCTTTGTGTGCCACTGCTCTTAAGGCTGTTTGTGTGTGAGACCTAGGGAGTAAATGTGTGTGTGTGTGTGTGTGTGTGTGTGTGTGTGTGTGTGTGTGTGTGTGTGTGTGTGTGTGTGTGACCTAGGGAGTAAAAAGCTTAGATTTCCTCATTCTGAGAGACCAAAATAGGTTGATTCAGTGGCAATGCTCTGAGACGGTATCACGATAACAGGTCACAATACCTGTCCGCCTTTGATTCATAAAACTGAGCCAACTCATGAATGTAAGAACTTAGATTACATTTCCACTATAGCAGGGCAACAGTTGTCTGTGTTTGTGTGAAGTCTGTGTCGTATGACCTAGAAAACCTCAGCGTAGCAGTTAGAAGCAACAACAATGGTATGCCCATGCCAACTTGGATGGGTATCAATGAAGGTGGCAAATGAGCTGGGTATCAGTGATACCTCAGCCCTGAAAGTAACACTATGCAACAATTTGACACTTTTTGAGGTATGGTTTTATAGGCAACAAGTTTTGGCACCATCCTCAAATTCATTTTGATGGCATATGGTCATGTGAAGGACAGATAAACACCTGTGTTTTCCCCACTAGCCATCCAAGATATGCCCTATGTAGTTCTGTGTAACGTGCTGGAACACCCTGCAAAAATGGAAGAAAAGCTTTCACACGCATGACATTGCCGGCTATACTGCCAAAAGACACCAGTTAGTGTGTTGGCAAGCTTCTATCAGTGTCAGCTGGGCTGTTGGTGGTGTTTGCAAGGTTTTTGCATGCTTTTTAGGTAGTTAGCTTACTAGTTTTGGAACAGAACTCCGTATTGCTGCTTTAAGAACAGTGATGAACGTGGTTTTGTTCAAAAGGGTTTAAGTAGTGTGGCCCGTTCTCATCACACAGGCACCGCCATCGTCACAGAGCAGCATGCCGCCTTGTGGACGGATGGACGGTACTTTCTGCAGGCCAGCCAGCAGATGGACAATAACTGGACTCTCATGAAGATGGGTAAGGCAGGCTGAATAATCACCTCAGATACCTTCACAACCCTCCTGTGTCCAAATTAAAAGATATTATTACAGTCTTACCATAGTTATGGAAAATACTAGCTTCTAATTGGTTGATAAGTATGTGTTATGCTTGAATAATGTGTTTAGGGGATCATATGGATGTGGGGTTGGTGTGAAGGCCTTGAATGTGATCCTGATGTCCAAAATTACTAAGAGCGACTAAGAGTTCTTGACCTCCACCATCTGCATTATGTAGTTTGGGACACTTTGGTGGTTGTTATACTTGACAAATGCCTACAATACAGCCACTGTAACCTACATCTCCTGGTATTCTGCAGCCTGTGAGTACTTGCGTAAGGACGCCAAGGACTAGTAAAGGAAAAAAGTATTCCCCAAGTGCTATTCATCAGGAATTGTGACACAAAACATGTGTTTGGATCTATCCAAAGGTTCTTATCTCAGTGATCGCTCATATCATGTCTGTCACTTTGGTCCTCACCAGGCCTGAAGGAGACTCCATCCCAAGAAGACTGGCTTATCAGCGTCTTGCCAGACAACTCCAGAGTCGGGGTGGACCCCTGGATCATCGCCGCTGGTCAGTATGGTGCCCACAGACAGACATGCTCACTATGACTGTTTGGGTCCTCGAGATCTGCCAGTCTGCAGGATTACACTGCAACCATTCTCTAGTATTTGGATTCTTTCCATGGGTGTAAGTAGTGGAATGGGGTGGATTAGATGAGGCTTCCAACCAAGCCTTCCAGGGAAATAAAGCAACACGAGCAGGATTCAGCACAAGCAACGAGCTTCCGCCTGAGGACGCTACCCATTTATTTTAGAGGATACGATAGCATGACGCACCTTAAATGACCTCTGACCCCTATTTTCCCCTCTCCCTCTCAGACCAGTGGAAGAACATGTCCCAGGCACTGGCCAGTGCAGGACACGCCCTGGTCGCGGTGGAGGACAACCTCATCGACGCCGTGTGGGAGGACCGACCCCCGCGCCCCAGCACACCGCTGATCGCGCTGGGCCTGAAATTCACCGGTTAGACACACACACACACACACACACACACACACACACACACACACACACACGCTGGGCCTGAAATACACCGGTTAGACACACACACACACACACACACACACACACACACACACACACACACACACACACACACACACACACACACACACACACACACACACACACGCTGGGCCTGAAATACACTGGTTAGACACACACACACACACACACACACACACACACACACACACACACACGCTGGGCCTGAAATACACCGGTTAGACACACACACACACACACACACACGCTGGGCCTGAAATACACCGGTTAGACACACACACACACACACACACACACACACACACACACGCACGCTGGGCCTGAAATACACTGGTTAGTCCGGCCTCGCCACAGTCGCCTCAGCCAAGAAACACTGACAAGAGTTAGGCAGCGTTCCACATCGGTCTCACGGAAGGATAATAGTGTTTCATGGAAATGTAGACACGGCTGAAAAATAAAGAAAGGAAAGTAGAAGTAAAAATGTCCGGCACAAAAAATAGATGAAAATGGGAATGCAGTACAAATAAGACTGAAGTGTAAAAATATAAAGATAGTGTCAGTCTCATCCTTCACCAAAGAGGTGGGATATAATGTATGCTTTTTTTTACCACTAACAAACTGCCTGTATTATTCAAAATTATTGGCAAAATCAATTTTTACACGTCAATGCTTCAAATGATGCTAAACCGACACTATAGACACTATGAAATCCTAACAAAACAATGATTAAATGTAGGTGATCTCAGATGTAAGTGGTGCTCTGACTAGTGAAGGGCCCCGATCACCTCAGAATGTGGCATTCAGGGGCGGAGCTTCTTGCCATTGCGTGCCAATGGGTGTGAATTCTCAGAATATGTGGAACTGCGGGTATTCTGTTGAAGCACACACCTTTCTTCATAACATGGGACTCGTATCAACAGTCTGCACACAACAAAACAAAAACGAAAAGGTGCCTCCTACCAGGGTACCTGCACTGAACCTTTATCGTTCATCGTATCGTACATTTTTGTGCCTTCCTGTCTGTACCTCTAAAGGAACATGTCTGCACCCCTAGTGATAAAATTGTACCTTTATGTCCTGGTACAGAAATGTACCCATTGGAAAGGTCCAAAATTGGTACATAATGAGGAACAGACATGCCATTTTGTACCTTTTATGAGGCAAAAACATACCCTTAAATTCAGTGACAAAAACATTTACAATTATTCACCTAAATGTATTTAAAGAACTAACAATTAGTTACATTTTTTTAACAAATTCAATTTCGTACATATTCACATTGCTTTTTTTGCAGGTTAATACTTCAAATGATGCTAAACCGACACTATAGACACTATGAAATCCTAACAAAACAATGATTAAATGTAGGTGATCTCAGATGTAAGTGGTGCTCTGTGACTAGCGAAGGGCCCCGATCACCTCAGATTGTGGCATTCAGGGGCGGAGCTTCTTGCCATTGCGTGCCAATGGGTGTGAATTCTCAGAATATGTGGAACTGCGGGTATTCTGTTGAAGCACACACCTTTCTTCAGAACATGGGACTCGTATCAACAGTCTGCACACAACAAAACAAAAACGAAAAGGTGCCTCCTGCCAGGGTACCTGCACTGAACCTTTATCGTTCATCGTATCGTACATTTTTGTGCCTTCCTGTCTGTACCTCTAAAGGAACATGTCTGCACCCCTAGTGATAAAATTGTACCTTTATGTCCTGGTACAGAAATGTACCCATTGGAAAGGTCCAAAATTGGTACATAATGAGGAACAGACATGCCATTTTGTACCTTTTATGAGGCAAAAACATACCCTTAAATTCAGTGACAAAAACATTTACGATTATTCACCTAAATGTATTTAAAGAACTAACAATTAGTTACATTTTTTTAACAACTACAATTTTGTACATATTCCCATTGCTTTTTTTTGCAGGTTAATACTTCAAATGATGCTAAACAGACACTATAGACACTATGAAATCCTAACAAAACAACGATGAAATGTGGGTGATCTCAGCTGTTAGTGGTGCTCTGTGACTAGTGAAGGGCGTCGAACACCTCAGTAGCCACACACACATCTGGGATGCAGAGTGCAAGGAACATCAGGGTTTTAAAGAATCAGTTTTGAAACGACTCAAATTAGACTCATTTTGTTTCGTTTCTCTAGCCGCTGAATCTAGTTATTATGCACATCCATCATCACCTTAAGCCATGTGATTGTGGGTGCATTTTTAAAAAGGCCTAACAATATAATTAAATCTGTGAAGTAATTTTGAGGTTGTACAACAAGGCAAGTCTTTTGGCAAGGCATTCCTGATATTTAGTATGAGAATTTACAGATTATCTACAGACATATAAATTCCTAGTCTTGTTCCAGCATCCTGAAGGTTTATTTTTATTGCCTTGCCTTTCTTTACACATTGTGTCAAATCATGTTATGTTCTCTCATGCCTTGGTTAAAAATAACCTGCTGTTGATGCATTTCTCCCCATGAGGTCTGCTAAAATGGGAAGATGTGATTTAACGCACGCTGTTGTCATGGTGACAGGTTTGACGTGGCAGGACAAAGTGACCGCACTGAGGGCAAAGATGGCGGAGAGGAAGATCTCCTGGTTCATCGTCACGGCGCTGGATGAAACTGCTTGTGAGCGTTTGTTTTTGCATCTCCAATTACATGCTGGTCAGGGAAATGACATTTTATGTTTTGACAGGGAGCTAGACAGAGCTAATCACTGGTTCATGTTTTGACAGGGAACTAGACAGAGCTGATCACTGGTTCATGTTTTGACAGGGAACTAGACAGATCTGATCACTGGTTCATGTTTTGACAGGGAACTAGACAGAGCTGATCACTGGTTCATGTTTTGACAGGGAACTAGACAGAGCTGATCACTGGTTCTCAGGGGTGGCACTCCTGGGCAAAACAAGACCATGATGCTTAAAGTGGAAGCAGGGTCACCTGTAGGTGTCTGTGCATTCAGCAGTGGTATAGAGTGCCACTGTATGGAGAGGGTGTTACAGAGGGGCAAAAGAATCATAGGGAGAATATTATTGCCCCCGCCCCCCCCCCCCCCCCCCCCCCCCAGACCCCAGGAGCAACTCGCCATGGCAACGTTGCACAGTCAAGGCCTTAAGTAGAAGTAATGCTGCTCACGATGTACTTGAGGGCAGTCTATGTCCAAGTGGGGTTTTGGCCCTTTGCCCTAGCTTGTACAAATGTAATTAGGACTGCTAGAGAAAATAAATTGATTTCTGTGCATAGCAGTGTTAACGATGCAAAAATAATGTTTTGTGTTGGTCCCAAACAACGCTGAATATAGTTTCATGTTCTCCTCAACTCAGCTGTATACATGAAACAAACGAGGAAAAAAAACAGCTTTAGTCTTGACTGCATTGACTTTGGCATCTGGTACAAACCAGTGAATGTTCTCATTGTAGGAGAGAGAATGACCAATTGTATCAGAAATGTTCCTCACAATAAATCACGCCTGAGGAAAAGATGTGCTTACCTGTCAAGAAGACTGTCAACCCCAGAGAAGTTTCGCTTGCGGTCACACCTGTCGTTTCTAATCACAAAGGAAATCGCAAAGTCATCACCCCCCCTTGGCGTTGCATTTGACACGCTCTGCCAGCTCCACCACCTCCATACTTGAACCTTTGCCATCTTCCTGATAGGCTGAGTGTTGATCACGACGCGGCTCCATCCTTATCACACGGTTCCTCCCTGAGCTCCTTGTCAGCCTGTCTAATGGGCTCTTGTGCTAGATTGGATTGCTTAGGGTAACGCTGCGGTTAATTAAGCCTGATTTAGATTGCCAGCAGGTCACCCTTGGTTGAAGAGTGGACGTGGAGGTGGGGATCGCCTGTGAAGGAACACCAATTCTGTGTTTAATTTTAATAGCAACACTCCGTGATTTTACAGCCCATGACTGTACAACGTAGACAAGGTTTTGTAGTTTGTAATGTTCCTAATGATGTTGAAGCTTCGTCTCTCTGTTAAAAATGCGTTTAAATTGCTTTCGTAGGGCTTTTTAACCTGCGAGGATCAGACATTGAGTACAACCCAGTCTTTTTCGCCTACTCCATCATCGGGCTGAACACCATCAGGTAAAAGAGGCCGGAGTCAATTTGCCTGAGGCCTGAGTCAACACTTTATCTTTCTCCCATGAAGTAGTAAGAACTCTGCTCCTAACCCCCTAGTTTTCAACTTTTGACCCCCAAGCCCAAATCCAAATCGTTTGTATGCATTCTTATCCTTTAGCTAAATTAAACTAAGTCACTGGCAAATCTAAACAAAGTAACTGATTTGTAAGCTACTTTGGATAAAAGTAAAATTAAATAAAATGACCATGAATTACTATAAGTAACCTCTCTATTCTAGTCCATTGGTCTATTCAATTTGCTGGTGACTGTTGATGAAATCCCCCCCCCCCAGGCTCTTTGTGGACCAGAAGCGCCTGGCCGACCCGGTCATCCGGGAGCACCTGCAGCTGGACTCTCCGGGCCGGCCCGAGCTGAGTGTTCAGACGGCGCCCTACGAGCTGGTCCACACTGAGCTGCTGGCCACCTGCGCCGCCCTGGGCCCCAAAGAGAAAGTGTGGATCTGCGACAAGGCCAGCTGTGCCCTCACCCAGACCATCCCCAAGGTAGGGATGACTAACTGGAGGAGCACAGCACAGCACAGCACAATACAGCACAGCACAGCACAGCACAACACAGCACTCCACACAGCACAGCACACAGCACACAGCACCGCACAATACAGCACAGCACAGCACAGCACAGCACAGCACAACACAGCACAGCACAACACAGCACAACACAGCACAGCACAGCACAGCAAAGCACAGCGCAGCGCAGCGATCAACACAGCGCAGCGATCAACACAGCGCAGCACACAGCACACAGCACACAGCACACAGCACACAGCACACAGCACCGCACAATGATGAGGCCCTGCTGTGCTGGTGTCGATTAGCTGCCAGAGAACAGCATTGGTAGTTCATTGTATTAGCATTACCTCATCAGTATTTCATGACTATAGAAGCATATTCGGGATTCTGCGGTTCTGCTTGCTTCCTCAAATTCCTGGAATTCAGTCTGCACAGCTTCTTGCCTTATCGTGCCAATGGGTGTGAATTCTCAGAATATGTGGAACAGCGGGTATTCTGTTGATGCACACACCTTTCTTCATAACCTGGGACTCGTATCAACAGTCTGCACACAACAAAACAAAAACGAAAAGGTGCCTCCTGCCAGGGTACCTGCACTGAACCTTTATCGTTCATCGTATCGTACATGTTTGTGCCTTCCTGTCTGTACCTCTAAAGGAACATGTCTGCACCCCTAGTGATAAAATTGTGCCCATTGGAAAGGTCCAAAATTGGTACATAATGAGGAACAGACATGCCATTTTGTACCTTTTATGAGGCAAAAACATACCCTTAAATTCAGTGACAAAAACATTTACAATTATTCACCTAAATGGGTGTGAATTCTCAGAATATGTGGAACTGCGGGTATTCTGTTGTTGCACACACCTTTCTTCATAACATGTGGCTCATATCGACAGTCTGCACAAAACAAAAATGAAAAGGTGAACGCTTTCTTGCTCCTCCTATCAGGGTACCTGCACTGTAGCTTTATCGTTTATCGGTATCACTTGATCTTAGTCTAGTTGCCATTACCCATTAGGTGTGGGTTAGCTGTTGTTAAATGATGCTTCTGCCAACATACCATTGCTGGAGTTCTTATCTCCATCACTTGTCTCTGGTTTTCTCACAGTGCTTTTCCATGCAGGGGTTAAACTAAGGTCAGGAACATGGATTTAAGAGTACTTAAGTGTAGTATTGCATTAGAATATGGTTTCTTTGTCATGTTTGGGTTCATTTGAATGGTCTTAGTCTCAGTGGTACATTGATCTCAGTCCTGCAGCGCAATAGATTAGTCTAGGGCGACAGTGGTGCAGGGGGTAGAGAAGTCGGTTAGTAATCAGAAGGTTGCTAGTTCGATTCCCTGTCGAAGCGTCCTTGAGCAAGACACTGAACCCCTAATTGCTCCTGATGTGCAGTGTGCCATCAGTGTAGATGTAAAAATGTGTATACATTGTAAGTCACACATATGTAAGTCGCTTTGGATAAAAGCGTCTGCTAAATGACTAAATGTAAATGTAAATGTAGTCTTAACCCTTAGAACCATGATCATTCTAGCCACTGTGGGTTGGAGGTGATCCCCTTCTGGAGGGTACAAACCCCATCTTTAGGTGACAACCCCCTCTATTTGTTTATGTGACTGTGTGATCCCTATCATATAGTCCACTGTCCATGTGGCTAATTATTATACCAGATTGTCAGGGAAAAGACCCTCAACAGTTAGTTAGCAGGTTAAGAACACTACCCAGCATGTAAGTGAACTGGACGGTTTTCGAACGGGCCCCGACGGAGACGGACACCTTAAGTCTGTCTGACGTGCCATGCTGAAAACAAGTCCTTTTATTCAAACACAATGTTTACACAGTATGACAGTCAAGACGCTGGGATGCACTTAGGATACCTTCAGCTCAGCTGAATTCTACTTCTGCTTAGCAACGAGACATTTCACAACCCGCTCTCTCCTTCTTATCTTATGTAAACATATACGTGAGGTTTCTGGGTTAACATTCTTGACTCTGCTAATTGTCTTCCAAAGTCCAATCTACATGGAGAAGCAGGGCACACAGCATTTTGGAACAAACCTTAAAACAAAAAGACATTCATGATAAAATATACTATTACTTTCTTTAACACAGATGTAGGACTAAATGAAATGGGTATTTAAGAGGAAGATGGTCAAAGGACTTGGAGTGATTCTGTAGCCAGAGCCTCCTGCCCCCATCATACTCTGAGCAGCGCAGAGCAGAGAGACGAACATGCAGAAACCTTTGGCCACTACCAGTTCCACCATTGGTTTGGGAACGTAGGTCCTTTCACTACATAATAAACGCTACAGGATTGTCAAGATAAACGTGTAATATAGTCCCATATCTGTGCTGTATCATGATTGACACTGTGGAATAGAGTAAGCAATAATTATTATGAATACTACTAGGAAAAACATGATGAACAAAGCAGAACAAGACAGATTTGATATTAAGTATCACATTTCATCCGATTTGAGTCTGATGGCATACCTGCTGATCGGGTTTGGAAGGTGGTTTCAGGCAAGGTGTGGAATGTGGTTTCAGAACAGTATTTCCATATGACAAAAACATGACGAAGGCCAGTGTTGTCCATTTTCTCAGACAGTGCTGACTTGAGATTTCCAATCTTCGAAACAGAAATACAACAAAAGTTATTAACTTCATATTTTCTGCACAATCATGCAACTGTGCGTGCATGGCATGATGGCTGTATAATTCAATTCCTTCTACCTCAGGCTACAAACGTATCTATTACCCCTTGTATGTAACATAACCCGCTTTTAGCAGTTGTTACTACACGTGTTCAGTAATACTCATGCATGTCACTGGCAACACGTACACCAAGTATATAACATGTCTTTCTGCCCATTGATTTATGTTTTGCATGTGTGTGTGTGTTTTTTTCTTCTTTTTCTTCAATAGATCCACAGGTCCCCCATCCCCTACACACCCCTCTGCCTCTCCAAAGCTGTCAAGAACGCCACGGAGATTCAAGGGATGAAGAATGCTCACGTGAGTGAACTGATAGCCCTCTGTGGTTGCTGTAGCTAGGATTTATTCTGATGGATACATTTCAGGTTATGCTGGTGTGTGGCTAAGATGTATTTCTTTACAGTAAATTAAACTGGACCTAGTATGGGGACACGCCATGCACACCTGCCTTTTTTTGATTCGTTTTCCATGGCTTTGTCCTCATAACATCTGACAACGGAAACCGAAGTCATCATCCAACCACTCCTCAGTGTTTACTGCTGGGTGGTCCAAATGCAGGACCGATGACCTCTCCACTGTTGTTTCCACATCCGAGGCCTATTTACATAAAAAAAAACTGAGTAGACGTAATTTGGCTCCTCAAAGCTAGCCGACTACTGCTTGTGGGTTTGAGTTAGACTGGCTCACTATTGGAGATAATGAATACAGACCTCAAGGTTACCAACATGAACATAAAATTAAAAAAGGAACAATGAAATGCTAAGCACACTTTATGCTAGTACACTTATGTTCAAGTACTTATATGGCCTGCATGCAGTAGTACATAAATAGTCATATCAATACTTGGTTGATTGACAAAGCCACAATATTGTAACAACTTGGTATCTTACTTAATATTTGTTGTACTGGGTTTGTGTGTGTTGAAATGACCAAGTTTGCTCCTTTCCCAGAAAACTGTGTAAGATAAAGGGCCAGTTTGAGAGTGGGAAAAAAACAACGCATACGCACTAAGGCACCATATAGAGATGCTTCAGAGAGAGGTTATAGGTGTGATCAAAGGCACTATGTGGGCTGAAGTCAATCAGTGAGAGGTATGTTTAAAGCTGAGCAATAGCAATTCCAAGCAACTCCTTTCATCTGAATGTGTCGGATGAGATCAAATGGAAGTGTCGCCGCGGGTTCTAGACAGTATTTGAACAATTCAATTCATTGACACATATTTGCAACTTGACAGACATGTTTTAAAGCCACAACCCCTCGACAATATTAATCAGGGTGTCATTCAGAGCCTCTCCTAGTTTTGCTCAGTTCAATTCCTAAGCTGTCAAGATCAGTATAACTTATCCCATAAACGCGCCCATTCTGTGAAATGTATTTAGGCCTAGCGTGTGAATGTATTACATTCATAACTGAATCATCATTGAATCATCTAAATTTGTTTAGTTAAACACATTTGCATCTTTGGAGGTAGGTACTGAACATTTTTTTTTATATCTTTGCTTAAATGTTAAATGTTCCAGCAGCCATTCTTGCTGCAGAGTGACTTTGGGAGCAGGAGAGGTCAGCTCCATTTTTCTAAGGACGTAAAAGTTTTGAGATGGAAACCCGTTTTTTTCTTTTAGTACTGTCACTCTATTCCCCAATAGTACGGTGTGAAGAAAAATCCTCTTAAGCGTTAACTGCAACAGCATATTAGAACCATCTCCGGTTACTATGGTATTCAACGTTAATTCGATCGAAATATCCTTTACATGGCTTTTTCACTTCAATTCGTCAGTTGGTGCTGTCAACGCCTGCAGAACCCCAGCAGAACCGAACTGAGTGAAAGCCTGTTTAGCTGAGCACCGGGTCACTGGGAGAGAGTAGGCCCATAAATGTATTCATGAGAATGACGCTATGCTGTGGCGCAACCAGTAGCCCCGACCACATTCGGGCTTGATACCAATGGAGGACACAGGTTCGATTCTGGCCTGATGTCATTTCTCCTGTCCACTCCCCACCTCTTCTCCCTCTCATTTCCTGTCCCACTCTTCACTACGACTGTCAATTAAAGCCCAAAAATACATCTTAAAAAAAAAAAAAAAAAAAAAAAGAGAATGACGCGATGCTCCTGGTGACTGTAGATGTACTGACTCCTCTCGGGGACGACCCAGAAACAGTGGTCAGGGTTGGAAAAGAACCGGGTGTCTTAAAGGCAAGAGCAGCAATGACTGTTAGACAACATGAAGTAGTGAATGAGATATGGGAGGCTGTGAGCTGTTTAAGTTAATAAATAAATAAATAAATAAATAAATAAACACCTGGACCAACTCAAACGTAATCTGTTTCTGCATTATGTTGCGGATGTGCCAAGAAAAGAAACATTTGAAAAAAGCACTCGCGTGGCGTGGCGTTTCTTCTTCTGCCGTAGTCTACTTAAGTTACATTATCTGACTAGGAAAGTCGTTATCGCGTATGAACATCATGGGTGACATGTATACAGCTGACTGCATTTCATTGAAGTCGGATGTATTAGATTAGACTTCCTCTTCCCAGGTGCTCAAGTCTTTAAAGGGGTGTAACCTAACCTAAAACAAACAAAAGTTTCTTTTTTCTTTTCTTTATACCCAGGTATAACTAATTGCATTAGCCCACAAAACTGGTTTGTTCCTGCCTCCTTGCCAACACAGAAATATGTAAGCATCATGAGTCATTCAAGAAAGGGAAAGTGATATTTTTGCAAGATAGATGAATCACAATTGGACATGTGATTGGTACGCCCTTGTCAGAATTTGTTATTTATCGCCAGAGTTTCTGCCGCTGAACTAGGCTGAACCCAAAGAGTGTTTTTACAAAATGCAAATATGCCCACTTGTGTGATTCCCATCACCCCTCGTGTCTCCCCGGCAGATCAAGGATGCAGTGGCCCTGTGTGAGCTGTTCGCCTGGATGGAGAAGGAGGTACGCACATTCCGCCTGTGTGTCGTGTGTGTCCCCGTGACACCTCTGTGGATTGTGTCGGTTCATGCAGCCCGACACAAAGAGCACTCGAGGGTGGTCTATTAGGTTTCAGCATCAGCCATTGTGGCTCTGAGTAATCCATCGCCAGGGCCATTGTCATGTGTCATTTCTCATTCAGAGCAAAGGGGGTATGGGCCTCGCTCATGTGACACCATTAGACCTTCAGAGGCGCGTTTGACAGCCCTGCGCTCACACGCATGCCCACGGATATGCGTTCGGGGTGTCTCCTTGTGTGAGCGCCCCCTTATTAAACGCGTCGGAACCAAACTGGGGGTCCACTCAGTCACTGAGGCACGTCGGTGTCTGTTCTGTCAAGAGCCGACAGATAGAAAAGCATGCATTTACATTTACATTTAGTCATTTAGCAGACGCTTTTGTCCAAAGCGACGTACAAGGGAGAGAATATTCAAGCTACGAGCAATAGAACCTGGTGTAACAATAAATAAATACTACTTTACATAAGAAATATAACAAAATAAAAAAGAAAGAAAGAAGTGCAGAAATGTAACTGCTGTAATTGCAAGTTACTAGTCGAAGTGCCAGTTAGGACGGGAAGTGCTCTCTGAAGAGTTGGGTCTTCAAAAGCTTCTTAAAGGTAGAGAGGGACGCCTGCGGCTCTAGGTGTCCGGAAGAGACGGATTCGAAGGCTATCCTCAAGGAGGTTCCTATTCAAAGACAATGGTTCAACAAAGTGCATTGGAAAAAAGCGATGCCACCACCTTGAGATCCAAGTTCATGTGTCACATGTGTGTTGTTGTGTATGAAATACTAATTAATCACCTCTTTGGGTTTCCGCAAACACTCTGTTGACCTTTGGTTTGGATGGATTTTCCCCTCCGCAGATACCTAAAGGCACCGTGACGGAGATCTCAGCGGCCGACAAGGCAGAAGAGTTCCGCAGGTAAAGGCTGTTGTTAGTCCTGAGCTTGGGCCGTAAATCTGTATGACGCAGGCTAGTGCAGCCAATAATAACATCAACCAACACACAGACACACACACAGACACACACACAGACACACACACACAGACACACACACAGACACACACAGACACACACACAGACACACACACAGACACACACACAGACACACACACAGACACACACACACAGACACACACACAGACACACACACACAGACACACACACACAGACACACACACACACAGACACACACACACAGACACACACACACAGACACACACACACAGACACACACACACAGACACACACACACAGACACACACACACAGACACACACACACAGACACACACACACAGACACACACACAGACACACACACAGACACACACACAGACACACACACAGACACACACACAGACAAACAAACACAGACACACACACGCTATGACTTTACGTTCATCATCACTTCTAAGTGTAGCATTCATGCATGACAGATTGTCATCAGGTAGAGCAGGAAATTGTCGGAATGCCAACTGTTGGCAGCCAGCACCAAACCAAAACAGTTTCTTTCTTAGTCACGATTCTCTTTAACAGGTGACCTTGGGCAGAAGACCATTACTATTGTCTTCCAATCATTACTATTGTCTTCAAGATCATTATCTGAATGTCTTCAGTTGACATCACAGCAGTTTCACTGAAATGAAAGAGAAATTGAGGTTTCATGTGAATAGGCACAACACACACACACACACACACACATACATAAACACACACACACACACACACAGACACACAGACACACAGACACACACTCAGCCACACACATGCTATGACTTTACGTTCATCATTTCTATACTGATTCAGGGTTTGTCAAAACAGGGATTTGGAATACAGTTATAGTTTAAGCGCCTAGAGACAATTGTATTGTTATGGCGCTATATAAATAAATTGAATTGAATTGAATTGAAAGTTATATGTATATATTTATATACAGGTATATAAAACCAACCCTCTCATGTACAAAAAGGGAGCAGCTCCAGTTTTGTAGTGTGTTCTCAAGCAATGGATTATTAATCCTAATTCCAGTTGCAACCTTAAATCTGCTATATGTGATATTTTGACAAATTGACTTGATATTACTATCCAAACAGACATTACCCAGAACCCTTTGACCTCAAGATCAGGAAATGAACGTTCCTTTATTCCGTTGTGTGTAAATGATAAGGGGAGTAGTGCTTTGACTTGTGTTTGCTTTGGGTTGGGCCTTCCAGTAAGTAATAGTCCATCAGAAATACGATCAATCACTACCACTACCACTACACTACCAGAACCATCAACACTGCTACCTGCAACAACAGCAGGTTGTTGGTGTATTGATGAAAGTCTGGTTGATATGCTATCCTGTATAATGATGAAGGGCCAATGATCAGCAGTATGAGGACAGGGTCAAGCTCTCCGAGGCTGGGTTTGGCACCGTCTATGAAATATATTACATTGAGCCCCTCCGCTAAAATAAACGACTTTAAATTGAAAATGCAAGTCAGAAATTCTCCCCTTCCCTGGTTTCTGAGTGTGTGTCACCCAACCACACACACATATGTATCTATTGTATCCAACCAGACACACATTTGTACCCCTGCTCTATTTTATCTAACCACACACACACATTTATATCCCTGCTCTATTTTATCCAACCACACACACATATGTATCCCTGCTCTATTTGATCTAACCACACACACATTTGTACCCCTGCTCTATTTTATCCAACCACACACACATATGTATCCCTGCACTATTTGATCCAACCACACACATATACTCATGCTCTCGCTAAAGCAGGGGAAAGGATGGGTCTCCTTCTGTGGTGCTGTTACAAAGCGAAGAGTAGTTTGGCCGTTAAGAGTTTTGGTACATCATGAGTTTGTGGTAGGGGAGCTGTAAATTGGGTGGAGTGACTGATGTTGTAAATGTGTATCCTTATTACCCCATCTAGTGGAGACAGTTAAAATAGCATGGCCATCACCATTTCTTTTTGTTGCTGTTTTCTGGCATATATTTGCATGTTAGGATTCTTTTACACTGATGTTATGCTCATCCTATAACATATACTTTCACTTTAACTATGAAGACCAGGGAAGTATGTCTTTAATCATCGTAACACCAGTGTCTTAGATCAGTAGGAGTCACAGCAACCAGCAAACCGCAGTCTCCTTATTTCCTTAATGCCTTTAATGCCTCTAATGCCTTGGCAGAAGGACGTGAGACATATTGTACATTCTTCAGATGACAAATAAATATTCCTCTGTGTGTTTCCTGGTGTTTATGCAGCCAGCAGAAAGACTTTGTGGGCCTGAGTTTCCCCACCATATCCAGCGTCGGACCAAATGCCGCCATCATACATTACAGGTACACAGCCTTGGATGTCACCGAGGTTACACTGCACTGAAACGCGTTGTCATTGACTGCTGTTTGTGGGATGACTTAATTTTCCTTACATGGTGTGTTGAAGCTATATGTCTTCATCAACTCCTACACAGATACAGGCATGTGAGGGTCTCCCGTGTTGCAGTCGGGGTGCCTACCACTGTGCTACGTGGAGGTGTTAGACTCAGATGCCTGGGCAGAGACAGAGACAGAGACAGAGACAGAGACAGAGACAGAGACAGAGACAGAGACAGAGACAGAGACAGAGACGTTTCATTCAGATTCGTTGAAAAAAGGACTTTTCTTGGATACTTCTGCCTGACTCAAGTAGTCACGGCAAAGAACTCAAAATACATCCAGACAACCAAAATACAGTATGGGCAGTTAAATAGTTACCAACAACAACGGGTATTAAAAAGAGGTAACGAAAGAGCTCAGGAACAAAAGACTGAAAACAGGTAACTGGTTTCTCAGGACAAAGGAGCACAAGCTCAAACTCACAAACTGTGATCGCAGGGTGTCAAATCAAGACTGAGCAAAACACAAAAGATCAGGCGGCTTATAAAGGCAAGCAAACAAGGCTCAGGTGAACACAATGAAACAATAAAGACAAACAACATGTGACACCGAGGGCCCCACATGGTCAAAAGGGGTTTTGCAGTCCAAAAACCCTGACAAGTCATTCAATATATATGTATTATATTTGTATTTATAGACAATAATAAATGTGTATTTAGTACAGGGACTGATGTTCTCTGTGATCATTTGAAATACAAATGAAACCTCTGTTTCCTTGCTGTTGTTGTTGTTGTTGTTGTTGAGTGGACTTTAAATGTTAAATGTGTGTTAAATGTGAATGACGTTTGGCTTTTGTTTCTTCTCCAGACCTCTGCCTGAGACCAACAGAACTTTGTCCTTAAATGAAATCTACCTGATCGACTCAGGAGCCCAATACATGTAAGTCGTCCTCCATTTTAGTTGTCAGTGTTACCATCTCTTCTCCGTTCCTCACAATCCAGACATCCCTCCAGATGATCAGTTTTGCCTAATCAGGTTTTAGATTAAATTCATTAAGGGATATTTTGAGGGGGGTCTTAATTTTGTTCTGCCGTACACTGTCCTTGTTTTTTCATGTTTTAATCATGACTGGAAGCTTGAGGTTAACACACAACACACAAGGACAGGTGCATTAGTTCACCCATATGAGCACTTGCCTTCTTCAGATCCCCCAGCGGTTACTACACGGAGAATTAAATCCATCTGGCGAACAGATTCAATCTCGCACGATGTTCAGAATGCGATATCACAACGTTCCTTTGTTCCATTGTTAATAAGCACACTGCGTATTGTGTTTTTCGACTGCAGGGATGGGACGACTGACGTAACCCGCACAATGCACTTTGGGACACCCACAGATTATGAGAAGGTAAGTCCTTGGTCTCAGTGATACATTTAAAGGGGGAACTTTCCGGATTTCTTAACCTGGGCCCTATTTTCACATCCAGAAACAGTCATTTTCTACAGTTTCCGGTCTATCTCTGTAAGGATCTTTTCCATGTTGTCAGACACTTATAATAACATTATAAGCCTGTCAGTGCAGACGTAGATGCTTGCCCCATGGACTCACATCGTATAACCATTTTGCAGTTGCCGTTTATAGCGTTCCAACTCAATACTGGACCTATAACGATCGTTTTCCTCCGTAGTAAAAATGTGGTTTTGATTAATGTTCCTGTTCTCTTTCCTAGGAGTGCTACACCTATGTCCTGAAGGGCCAGATTGCTGTCTGCGCCGCCATTTTCCCCAACGGTACCAAAGGTGAGTTTAATCGAGCCTGAAGTAGCTAGCATGGCTAGCATAGCTTTCTGCCATCGAGATGAATGGGACTGCTAATCTGTTGCTCTTTCCAAATTGATGTAATGCCTTCATGGTTATTAATGCCTCTAGTCACCCCCCCCCTCTCCCCCTAGGCCACCTGCTGGACTCGTTTGCCCGGGCGGCGCTGTGGGATGCGGGCCTGGACTACCTGCATGGCACGGGCCACGGCGTTGGCTGCTTCCTCAACGTGCATGAGGGGCCCTGTGGCATCAGCTACAAGACCTTCGCCGACGAGCCACTCGAGGCCGGCATGATCGTCAGTGACGGTGCGAGCACTGACACACACACACACACACACACACACTAATGCACGCACACATACATCTTAAACTCGTGTTCACAATCAGTGTAGCTGTGCATCAACAAAGTGTTTTGACATGTATCTTTTAGACGAACCACACTTTAGTGGACATTAACACCAGCATTAACATTATCAATAACACCATGAATTGACTCTTTCAGAGCCTGGCTACTATGAAGATGGCTCATTTGGTATTCGCCTGGAGAATTTAGTCTTGGTCGTGCCTGCCAAGCCCAAAGTAAGTGTTCCAAGAAGACCTAAATACTCTGCACCAGTTGCTTGGTGATAAAACACCTGCAGTGAGCCCTACGGTAACACCTGACTGTAACTACGGTAACACCTGACTGTTTCTGCCCGCCCACAGTACAACTTCAGAAACAGAGGCAGCCTGACGTTTGAGACGATCACACTGGTGCCCATTCAGACAAAGGTGATGGACACAGGCCTGCTCACGCAGAAAGAGGTGAGTGGACAGAGCAGTGGCTGCCAGTTAAGTTTAATACGTTGAGTAACACCAACCATTGGATACACTCTGACTGAGTAGGGGGGTTGAAAATGTGATAATCACAGTGCTTAAGATTTGCCAGTTGGAGAAAGCCTAAATGTATGTGTCAGTAGACACATAGTCTTCTTAAGTAAAGTATAGGCGTGAAGGCATAACATGTATTTTGTTTAATATGCCAACCAAACAAAATGTGCCTTCTGGAGAAATATAAACAGTATGAAAAAAGATACACTTTAGCTCTAGGGGGCGCTCTAAGTTAAAGTTTTTTAGTAACAAGTGTTTAGATTTGAAGCCAGACAATGGTTTACACTATCTGCCCTGTCCTCGTCCCATATCAGTCATGACACCCTGTCACGTGCCTCTCTCCCTGCAGCGTGATTGGGTGAACGAGTACCACAGAGAGTGCCGCGAGATCACTGGAACTGAGCTGGAGAGGCAGGGCCGCAAGGAGGCTCTCGATTGGCTGATGAGGGAGACTCAGCCAATCTAAAAAAAACCAGGAAAACAGAACACAGTTGTCGTTGAGTGACTTTTATTTCCGCCAATCTACAGTGACTCGTATGTTTTCTTCTGTCTTTTGCTATTCCATAAACCTGATGCTTATTCTCTCTACAGCCATTTCATACTGCCTGTCACTCTCAACTCTCAAATCAATAAAAAAAAATTAAAAATAATAATCTAAACTGAAGATCTGTTTCTCTGTACTAACTTTATTTTGCAATGTGAAAGAACTCAATTTTCAATTAAATTCAATGTTACAGAACAGTTGTGTCCACACACCTGAGTTAGCCTACAAAACACGTCGTCAGACAGCTGAGCTGGCTAGATCACACCTTTCTTCCAGTGATAAAAAAAATTGTAAACCCAGGGTCACTACATCCATACTTGCAATTCTAACAACCAGATGTTGGCTATCTGTCTCTGATAGGCACACACATACACACATACACACATACACACGTCTCAGACTTCTAAACTCTCTCGCCCCTTCACATAAACACACACGCATCTGTTTCTCTCTGTCTCTCTGTCCAACCCCCCCTCTCTCAGCCTGCCTCTACAGCAGCATGGAGAAAGTCTCTGAGGTGCGGGTGACGCCGCTGTTTGGGTCCTTGGTTAGGGTTAGGGTTAGTACACACACACACACACACACACACACACACACACACACACACACACACACACACACACACTCTACAGCAGCATGGAGAAAGTCTCTGAGGTGAGGGTGACGCCGCTGGTTGGGTCCTGTGCGAGCTCATGCAGAGAGAGCGGCTCCTCTGGTCCTCCCCCCCTCCCCTCTACTCCTCCATCTCTCTCTTTCACCTCCACCACCGTCGCCGCCCTCCTCCTCCTCCTCCTCCTCGTCCTGGCCGACGGGGAGGGGGTTGGTGTAGATGTAGTAGATGCGGGAGTTGTCCTTGGGCGCCTCCCGCCCGCGGAGCAGCGACAGCGGACGCCGGAGGCTGCAGCGACCCCCCCTCCTCAGGAGCTGGGCCAGGCTGGACGAGGGCTCCGTCGTCGCCTCCGCGGTGTAGGTGGCGGGGAGCGGGGGCGCCTCGCTGGCTCCCATGGCGCTCTCGTAGACACGCGCCTGCTTGGACTGCCTGGGGAGGGGGGAGGAAGTTTGTGTTTACAATCTCAGGGTTTCAGCCAGGAAGGGAGTCTTCTTCCCTGCATGGTCAGTTTTGGGTGGACTTCAATCAAGCGGATTAAAGTATCATATTTAGAAACGGTATTAAACCTTTTATCCAGAATAACTCAGACAACAGGGTACATTTTGTAAGAACTTCACTGTATAATCAATTGAATGTCTCTATTCCCATTGGACCTATGTTTAAGTCTAGAGTTAGGTTAGTAATATATCACAAGGTGCACTAAATGTACTGAACTATAACCCTGTATTGCTTAACTACATAGCATCTTAGGAGATTTGCCACGAAATGGGACTTTCTTGCATAGAAATTGATTAGAATCCAACTTATTCATCATATCCATGAATCCAGTTATGGAAAGCGACTACTGTCTGTCCTACCTCATGCGCCGGAGGAGAGAGACGCTGCAGAGGACGCCGGTGACCGTGAGGATGCACAGGGCCAAGGAGGTGATGGTGATGTTGAACACTTTAAATTCTGAAGAAAGACCGGCAAAGAAAAAAACACAGTAGTGTGAACCATACAGAAGAATTTTTTACCATTTCTATACTGAAAAACTAAACCAATTTGAAAAAGAGAATAAAATACCACATTCAACACCAAGATAATTGACTGTGGACAATACCGTGACGAAACCAAAGTTAATATCTGAATCTGTTTACATCTCTCACTCCAGAAGATCCATCTTTAGTTTGTCTTCTCGTTGCAGCACTATAAATACCTAGACAGCACGAGCTTGCAGTGAGTTGCGTGTGTGAGCGCATGTCCCACTCACCGTGGATGGAAGCACTCGTGTCCTGGCCAAGTGCCTTCTGAGTGGCCGTCTGGTTGAGGAGGGTGACGGCCAGCGTGCCGGGGCTCCTGCTCATGGTGCTAAGAAAGAACCCCAGCGCATCCCTGCCCCGTCGCTTCTACAGCCACACGAACCATTGGGACAAGAGTGGCTTAAAGCTGTTGTCTTGGCAACATGACCCACCCCCCCTTGCCCCCTCATCACCCCTTTATTTGTTGCCACTGTGCCATCGCCCTACTGGCAACCCCCCCCCCCCCCCTATTTTCCCTGGATTCTTTCTCTTGTTTGGGGGTGTTTTGTTCATGCTGCTTTGATTGGCAGATTTTTGGGGGCCACCAATGAAACCCCTCAAAGAGAGGCCTAGGCATTGCTCCAAAGCAAGGCTAGAGCACAGAGAGGGGTCTGTGGCTCCTCGACAGAAATACATGATGAGGTGTAGAAGCACTCGTAAAGAACGAGTCGGACAAAAGCAGACATTTTGGTAGGCAAAACGCTGTGCACTCGCCCTCCAAATTCAGTGACTAACCGCAGCTGAACTTTATTCACCAGAAACTCAATTAACTCTTTGTGCTTACTGCCTCCATCAACACACACACACACACACACACACACTACCCTACATTTCCACAGCTGCCTCCTATCCACGACCAGCTACTGAACTGCCAACATCAACAACAACAACATCAAACATCAAAAACATCAACAACAAAACAACAATGCCTGGGCCCTCTGGAGGGCAGAGTTGGGACTGTGAGATTGGCCAGGAGGGGGGGGGGGACTTCCATCCTCAGCCGCATACTCCCCTCCCCTGGCGCTCCATAGTGGGGCTATGTGAAAGTGGCCAACCGCAGCGTCGAGCCGCACAGACAGTAGGCTAACAAAGAGCGCATTCTCTCCCGGGCCCCTTACATGCCTCACTTCCCCCGAGTCCACCCGCTGGAGACGTTACGCAACGGGCCTTTTACCGGGAGCAGAGGGGAGTCATTACACGGCGGACATGATGGGCTGTTTACTGTAAACAGGCAGTGGTGCGGATGTGCTTTTTTTGGCCTCGTCTGTGTCTTCATGGACGTGCTGAAAAAAGGTTTGCCTTACAACGTAGACACAATAAAAATGTTAGTGTTTGACTAGTCATGACAAAACGTGCTGAAAGCGTGTGTTGTGTTTTGTAAATAAAGCCAAAATACAGACATCTTTATGTAACTTTAAGAAATCTGTTATTCTATTAAATATTAAGTCACTACAGACTTATTTGTACTGTGTATCCAAGCATTTCAATGAAAATCTATATATATTATTAGCATATGGCTAACTGAAGTTGTCCATCATTAACATTGGTTAAGTACCCTTCAAAGAGTAACAGCCTTCCTGTGTCTTCTTGAGAGATATGAATGGAATCCCAGAGGGATCCCAGAGAGAGAGAAAGAGAGAGAGAGAGCATTTGTGCATGTCGGTGTGGGTGTCAGTAAGTTTGTAGAATGTCTGCATAAATATATGTAGCCTACATGTATTATTGGTGGCTCTTGATGACGTGTGTGTGTGTGTCTGTGTGTGTGTGTGTGTGTGTGAGAGAGAGAGAGAAAGAGAGAGAGTGAGTAACAGACGGTGAGAGCCATTAAGTCTAGTGTTTAGTCACAGTTTTCCACTAAATCAATCACTGTTGAACTTTAATCATGCAAGTGGAAAGCCTGCAGGCGCCATTTCTACCAGTAGATGTCAGCCTCAACACGCAGTGGGCGTCAAGGTTACTCAAGTTGTAATACGACTGATATCCTCGGGGTGTCACGAGAGATGTGGAGACAGTTGGTGGCGGCCGGCTGCGGGACTTGTGTTATTGTAAAGCTGTACCCACACGTGTACGTGTTTTAGTTGTATCACCTAATTGTTCGACGCATGACCCCTATCGATCTCACTCTACTAAATGAAACGTTTACTTGCAAGTAGAAAAACACTTTCTAGGGACAGCTTATTTTTCGTTCCACATGAATGATTCTGAATATCAACTACTGTATGACTCGGCGTTAGTAGGCTATCACGGTACGTAAGATCATATTCCTCCGCGCTCTTAACATAAATAACTGATTAAAACGCTCGTACCATAGCGTACAGTTATAATGCCGACGGCTGTTCAAGACACGTAGCCTAAGCGGCGAGCACAGACTGGCCTATAGGCTGCCAATGCTTATCTGCAGGTGATATAGAGGTCAGACAAAAAGAAAGAAAGAGATTGAGTTTGCTCTTGTAGGCTACATAAGTTTGTACACCGCTTTATCCACATAATTACCGTGTGTCCAAACTGTAGTCTAGCGAAACGTACTTGGACATGGAGGAGAAAGTTTGCCTTAAGGGGATATGTCGGTTTAACACAGTTCAGTTTGTCACCAACATCACAAGTGTGAACTCTGCCAACACAAGAAAGTGGGGCCAATTTATTTCAGAATGCAGTGTTTTTTTCTTCAAGAAGTGAAATCAAATTTGTATTTGATATAACATGTCACAAAGTGATGAATTGTTAAACGATTAATAAAATAATGACCCAGACTAGTTGCGTTTCTCACCGTGAGAAGTACGTGCATATGGTAGATATCAATGCTATTTGTTTTGAATTGAGGCAGAAAATTATTTTACAGGGAGAGGGAAAGTTGGCCTGGGTTAAGCATTCGAATAAACGTAATCTTCTTTAAGTCCTTCCAGAACAAACAAATATCATTCTTGTGGTGGTGCCAACTATGACAGAACTCTTTCAGGTCATGCATGCCCACCTAACTCTGTTTACACTTAGGCTGGTAAGGAATTTTCCCGATGCTTTTGCAGGTTTGTTTTGATGCAGTTCACTGAGAAGTCGAAGCGCAGATTTATATTACAGGCTGCTGATTTTGCCCAGGGCTCTGCACAAACAGAACAGAACAGAACAGAGTTTTAAAATGTATACTGCTTAAAAGGAGCAAAGTTAATTAATTCAGATACAAATGTATTGATAAAAAGATACAAGGGGTTACTGGAAATGTCAGTATTTTCCATTGTCAGATTAATTTTGTTTACTTATGCTGATTCTTGGCCAGCTGAAATTAAGATTGCTCAACTAATTTCTACAAAAAACAGTGACTGTCGTCACAGGCTTCTATATATACAATATATATACAATTTTAGTGGTTTCATGTGCTATATACTATAGCTTAAACTAATACATCCAGTAATGCACAATACTGTTGATTAATCACCTAAGCACCTGGTTCTCCTACCACACCTCCCCAAGCAATGGTTCACTGTTTTCTGTTTTTAAGCTTAACTTTTGACTAGCGCACAGTGTGCTCACAGAAATGATATCCATATAGCATGAAGTTGAATAACACCCAGAAAAAAAAAACATCCCCATCTCTCCGGGGATTAACACTTCAGAGGCAGAGGTGTTAAACTTCAGCGAGTGACCCCAGGTAGTCAGGGCAGTGTTTGTGCCGATGATTTAAAGTTCTCTGCTTTCAACACCGGCTCCTCGCTAATGGCTGAAGCCCTAGCTGCCCACACCTGGAGAATGTAACACATCATATATCAGGACGCAGCTCTTCATGGTGCATAAACCATAAAAGCAGCTCATATTGACCTTGGGTTCCATGAAATAAAATGTATGATTATTATTATTATTACTATTATTATCATATTAAGGCTAGGTTGACCTTTAGTGACCCCTACATACAGTAAAAGACATAAAAACATGGTTTGTGAATGGAATGGGCAGTCAGCTCTTCAAATGGATGGTAGTCTCATTTTGCCCGTAAATCGCACAGAAATTTGTGTTTTTCACAAACACAGTTGAAAATAAATGACTGCCAATTATTTCCGTCATAGCATGGAGGAGGAAGCCACCAAGGGGAATCCGGAAATTTCTCATGTTCAGATTTGTGATGAATTGGCATGAAGGGGCTCCCTTTACAATAAATCGCCCACCTCAAAATTAAAGCTACAAAATATATATTTCAGAAATGTTTTTCTTTATGGTTGACACATGCTCCCAAAGGCACGTTGAGCAGCCCGGGAGGCATGGCATACCAGATGTATTCCTTTGAGAAGATCCACAGTCAGCCACGGCCTTTAACCAATCAGAGGCTCAGGGAATCCCCTCTGGATGCCAGTCAAACACAAGAAGGCAGGTGACTAGAGAGAGAGCACCAGATGTTTGCTTTCACATCTCTGTTGTGTTATCATGTTGACTATTAGTCTTCTTACATTGTGGGCTTTAAACTGTCCAGTTGTCCCTGTGAATCATGAGATTCAAATGCCGTGAGAAAAATGTTCATCTATGGTGAGAGCCACACTTTTTCAAATTTCAATGTCGGTTGCTGACTTTATGGTCTTCAGGTTTACATTGTAGTGCATGTTGAAAATATTGAGATGGTGAACTTCATCACTATCCTAAGCAGGTACTTGCTTTATTGTCCAGCAGAAGCTTACTCTTCCATTAATAATCCTTTGAGAGAATCCAGGTCTACTCAGACTTTATTCCAGTTTATCCTCCTGGTATAACAGAGATGTAAGGGATCTATGCTTAAATATCCTCAATCCAGGAGGCTTATGCATCAGGGCAGCAAGTTCATGGCTAGCTATGGCTTTGCTATTTCTCAGTTACACACAGTTAAACACAAATATGTTTCCTCAAACAATCATATATCATTTGACCAAGTTTAAGATATTAAATAAGATATTTTGAAAAAAAAAGTTGTTGTTGTACTTAGATAGCATGAGCCCCAATTTAAAGGTTACCATGACAAGTTATCACAAAGCTACTCTAGCGGTGGGGCTTGACAGAGTGAGCAGACAGCGGACCAACCGCACAGCCTCTGCTTGGCATGCTGTTGGACCGTGGTAGTGAGAGAAACACAAAGATGTAGGCTACAGATTCCCCATGGCTTCTGACAAAGATGCTTTTGTGTCGGCGGCCCTCGTAGCCTACAGCTTATGGGCTGACTCTCTCACACTCTCTGTGTGTGTGTCTGCGTGTGGGGGTCTGCTCCACCGCCATGCTAATTTTATGTCAGAGAGTAATGCAGAGTTTGGGGGGGATTTAGAAGGCCATCTAGGGGTAAGAGAAAAGGCTAAGGGTGCTTGTGTCAGCCAAGTCAAGATGTTTGCTCTTGACTGAGCATATTCATTCCTATTAGCACAATTCTTTTAATTATAGAGGAATTTAGTCTATATGAAGGGGAACAAAACACACTAGCCAGAGGACCAGGATTTTTTTGCTGAAGTGCTTCTCAGTTGTTTTGAAAAGGTTGAAAAGTCTGTCTGTGTGAACGTCTGGGGAGAGGTGTTGGTGAGTGAGTTTGTTACAAGCTGCTTTTGCAATTTTTACGGGAAATGCATTAGCATATATCTCTCACTACATTGGCTCTGTAATGCTAAGAGTTTTGACTATACACACAGTCTCTTCGGGGATAAGTCTTTAGTGTTGAAATTCACGTTGTGAGGATGGTTTTGGCTAATCACCGTGTCATTTAATAGACCAATCACCAAAGACCTCGATGAACGAATGAATGATGTGTAAATGTATAGCTTTAAACGAACGAAATAGTGAATGAATGCATGAATGGACTGCATTACTAACAGAGTAATCCCTTAGCAGACTCATTCTCAGCCTCATTTCGATCTGTTGGACCGGCACCATGGCCCCGCGCCAAACACCTCTCCCCTGAAATAATCCAGGCTTGGCTCTGCGTGAGGGATTCGGGTTTGGCTTGCGGGTCAGGCAGACACTGTGAGAACCATCTACAGGAGCCCAAGTGGGACACTTGCTGCATAGTAGGACCAGTGACAGCCAAGGAGTTGACTCAGGGTTCACCCAGAGCAGTAGCGTATGCCATGTCACCACAAGCCCCCTATTTAAATGAGGGCCAAAGCATCCCAAACTGTCAGCCATCAATCTTAGCATACTCTGTGGTCACCTCAGTCGAGGTCTAAACTGTGTGTTTTCATTGCAGGGATTTAATAAAAGCCAGTCTACGAGGAGTTGATTTAGTATTGACTCTGGGGCAGATGGATACCATCTGAGGGGATCCCAGTAGGAAGTAGAGGTGGTGGAGGCGACACCATTTTACGTGCGCTGCTACGGAGCGTTTGTGGATCTGTGTGTCGGAGCCAGCCAGTTTGCTTATTAGTTTACAGGAGACGCAGAGGACCGTCGATGCGTGGCGAATCGGGGGGTTTTGTTCAGCCCGTCGTCTCGCACTTCAGGCTGGCGGAGACCACCCAGTTACTGCTGTTTTTGTTTGGAGGGTCAGAATGGCGCGATTGCAAATATGTGCTTTTTTGGTATTAGGTTTTGTTTTGAAGTAATAACGCCTTGAGGCGTTGAATGAGGTTGTTTACGCACACACTGTGCTCAGTGCGAATTGCATAGCTTTACTTCATTTTTGGGTATCTTTTATTTCCATTCGCCATCTCACTTTGTTTCTCTCTCACTGTGCTCTCCCTCTTTTTTTTTGTCATACCTTCCCTCTCTCTCCATCTTTGTCTCTTTGTTCTCGTTACCCTCTGTCACCCCTCCCTCCCGCCCAAGCCTTCCCTCCACATCTCTTCCTTCCCTCTCCCGCTTTTCCATCTTTCCTTCTCTCTCACCATTCCTTCACTGCTTCCTAAATATCAATGAAAGGCCTTTCCTCATCCCGTTTTTTTTATCTCCATCTCCAATTCCACTCTCGCTGTTTCACGAGACGAAGCTGTTTAAACAATCCTGAAAGGGCACAGTCGGGTGGCGGCGGCGGCAGCGCGCTAACTGCGGCCACCGCTCGCTCGCTCGCTCGCTCACGCATTCCCACCATCCCGCATTATGACGGAGACCATGCTTTTACTTGTTCAAACATACACAGGCTGTCAGCGTGATGAACTCGCATGTAGGAGGGAATGGTCGAGAGAGAGGAGGAGAGGGATGGGTGGACT
>NC_045177.1:4831424-4886424 GCF_900700415.2 Clupea harengus
GATTTCCCCCCCAAAAAAGACTGTGTGCTCGTTCGAAACAGCATTCACTCCACAGCCAGCCACTCCAGTTAATGTAGAGGCAGTGTAATGTAAAAGCGAGTGCGTCTGGCTCCGCTTCAAACGTAGCGTGGATGAATTACCTGCTACAGGTGGGAGGAGTACCAGTCATGCAAACGCAGATAGATGGCTGTTTTTATCAGTATAATCACACCCAAAGAGCAGGAGGACATGGTGTGGTTTTCACAGAAAGGACTGGGGCATTTAGCTTATGGCAGTGAAATTAAACATGTCTTCCTTCTTTTCAATTTTTTCGTTATCAGTCCATATATCTACAGGGCTGAAATAATGTGGATTTAGAGTAGACGACTAAATATGGCACTTAAAATAAGCGAACTTTCATTTTGGGAGGGACAAGGCAAAGGTGACTATCTGGTTGAGTTTATTTCACAAAAGAGCACTCAAGAAACAAAAACTTGACCAGGGCTGAGTTCTTCTGGGCGGTGTCCCAAAACAGTTGTGGTCGAGGTCTTTTTTTTTGTCAGTTAACAATCATTTTCCTTTGAAAATTCACAAAAAGAGAAACATTTGTGAGGAGGGCCAAGTCAAAATGATTTAAACTGACATGTTTACACGATGCGAACCAAACTACGGACATTATATGAACCAATGATAACATATGGGTCAAATCCTGCGAATGACTACTCCGTTGCAACATCTAAACAAGAAAAAAATGTAATCGACTTTAAACAAAAGGTTTACCCTTTAGCACAGTCATTCCCTCGCATAAGTCAAACAAGTTTATTACAAAAATTATATTCTTTCCCCTCCTGCTGTCAGGGTACAACAGGCCTCACACATCTACAACCAGCGCCGAAAACCTCAGATAAACACAACGAGAGCGATGAGATTTACTGGCACTAAAAAGGGGCATGTATGTGAAGTGTTTCTGCCGAGTGGTCAGATGAATTGGGTCCGACCGCCTGTGGGAAACACGTGTTTGATGTGAGCATGCCCATAGTAAAGGGGCTCCCTGGGCACGCACATATACATAGATCTCTGGGAAAGATGGTGCAGACACTCGGGGGGAATGTTGTATGTGAAGGGGGACAGGAGCAGGAGAGCGAGAGGACTAAAAATAATCTGACATGGCGACTGTTGGAAAAATGTGGCCCCCGGACTCCCAGCTTCACAGAACAAAGCTGAGACAGGAAACAGAAAGGATGCCTCTGGTCAACGCTCTCTGCAGTGTTCTATCCTCAACATTCTCTGCAGTGTACTATCCTCAACATTCTCTGCAGTGTACTATCCTCAACATTCTCTGCAGTGTTCTATCCTCAACATTCTCTGCAGTGTTCTATCCTCAACATTCTCTGCAGTGTTCTATCCTCAACATTCTCTGCAGTGGACTATCCTCAACATTCTCTGCAGTGTACTATCCTCAACATTCTCTGCAGTGTACTATCCACAACATTCTCTGCAGTGTTCTATCCTCAACATTCTCTGCAGTTTTCTATCCTCAACATTCTCTGCAGTTTTATATCCTCAACATTCTCTGCAGTGGACTATCCTCAACATTCTCTGCAGTGTTCTATCCTCAACATTCTCTGCAGTGTTCTATCCACAACAGGTCAACATGCAGATTCCGCTGTATTATACACTATGACAATAAAATACTTTTTCCAGGCCTTGATCATTTTGGTCACACTGCTCTATTTATCCATAATTAGTATACCTTTGGTCGTTTGGGTTAAGTTGCATCAGGGAAAACACCTGCAAATCTGTTCTATGTATTGTTTTGTCCTTTTCATGTTTTGCTAAGGACCGATGTCAGAAACTGCGATTGTAAAGGTAATTTTACCCCACACGCACAGTCGGCAGATACTAGTCTCCTCTGAGGCGCTTTGGTGGAAATACTTAAGAGAATTAGACAGGTTTTCATATAGTCTTGCCAACTCAAACAGAAATGACATACATTTTAGTTCACGGTACAGTGATCACGGTCACCCAACCATGCTGAAGGAGAATGGAACAGCATTGAGTTCACTCTCTCGGGAGAGGCTGCACCCTGTCAAAAAAGTCTTCTGCCAACATGAAGGAACTCCTCTCACATGTCCAGCATCCTGTAAAACAGGGAGTATTTCATAGGTCTCCTCTGTCAACACGATAAATATGTCCACTGGGTTATTATAAGATCTCTGTGTTTGAACTGGCACTGTATGGAGACAGACAAAGACTACAGAATAAAAGAGGGAGAGGGGAATACTGTTAAAACATAACAGTCACAACATGGTAAGTCCACACATCGGGAAACAAAACACCCAATTAAGATTTTGTGAATTTAATTTTATATCATTAACGCCAATAACGCACAGAAAGGGAGAGGCCATTATCACTTCTCTGCTGTTTTCTTTTCGGCGGGTAGTAAGCCGATCCTCACACTATCACTCTCATTCAACTGTAAGGATATTGAAGTTGATGGTCAATTGAGAAGCTGGGACACTTATATCACCTTAAGTAAATATTAGGCGAAATATATCGCGCTCGGGGCCTTTTCACAGGAAACCATTTTGGCCTGCAGTAAAGTGTTTCCTGCCTCCGTCGAGTTGATATTTCACCTCTCGAAGTTTGTTTATTTCAGGGTATAAAGGGAAACACCTTCACCAGAGGAATGCCTGTGGTATTGTGTGTCATATACTGTATATAGCCCTGCACCTTGTAAAAATAACCGTGGCCTCACGTAAGGAAAAGAATATAGGGAAGCTGGGCCTTATTCCATCACTTCAGAAATGGCACTGTTTGGACCTCCAGTAAACACTCACCTTTCTATGACCTCTGAGTCCCTTTAAGTAGCCTGTGGTTTTCTATCTCTGGCTCATCGAGTTGGCTGCAATTTACAGAACAAAAAAAAGAGCAATACCTGAGAGGGTTAAGACAATGGCATCTCCACTAGCAACATATTGACAGAGTTTGAGTGAAGAGCATATCTTTTACCGTAGATTCAACCATAAGCTTAGTTTTGAAAATGCAACAACAAATGCACAACAAGTTCATGATACATCGTCATCCCTGCCAAAACTGACAGTCAGTTTTTTCTCTAGATATATACATTAAACATTTGCTTAGTTTGTATAATGTGCTGTTATGCCACGGCTTGTGTACCAGAAGTTCAGGACAATCATTTCTGTACAGGCAGTACAGAAGTTCTTGATCTGTGGCGATTCATGATCATTATTTTGACTGCATGCAACATATTTGTCTTCATGGAGTATTAAATGTCAGTCTGAATATTCACCAGATCTTTACTGCCTGGCTGCAAACTTGGATGTCTGCCCTATTCCGAAACAGTTCAGTTAACTGGCTGTCCCGGGGGAATTACAAGCATTGTAAGCAAGGCTGAGTGAAGGTATGCGTGTGTGTGTGTGTGTGTGTGTTTATGTCTTTATGTACAAATGGTGTATGGCTTCATGCTACCGCTTAAGGTAATTTTCCATTATGTCTTTTATCCATCAATGATGTCCTCGCTAATAGGAGCGTGTCCTATATTACTTACAGCCTCTGTTTATTTCTGTGCTTTGGCCCGCAGCCATGTTGATATTACACTCCTCATCGCGGCCATAAACAATACTCTGCAGGAAACGGTAGGAAGTTATAGACGGGGGCAGGTTTATGAGGCCCCCACTGCAGCACAGAGAAATGAAATATAAGGGCAGTAGTGCTCTATGGAGCGGGATAATCCCAGAACATCCACATACGGCCTGCTCACTCCTCAGCTCTGTCGTAGATAAGGCTTTTATTCATTGGAGGGATATTATGGATAATTGAATGTGTTGGTAAACTACTTGGAATGACTTGAAAAATGAATTGAAAAAAAGGTGATGTGATGGCCAGATCTCAACTCAAAGAGGCAGAACTGTGGACTGCTGTGGGGTTGTGTGCACTGTTCTAATGGAGAGAACAGTCAGCTTGTTCAGCCACCCTGGAGTTGAGATCAAATTCACAAAAACCTTATTAGTATTAAGAATAGAGGCCAAGCCCTAGGTCCATACAGGAAGCTGAGAGACACACAATACTTCAGGTTTACAGGGAACTGCCACTATCATTAGCAGTGAATGTGACATTACATCATTGTGACATTAGGGTTCTAGAGTTTTGGGCCAAGTAGAATGCAAATATATTCTGGATTTCCCATAATGCAGGACTCAGCTCACCTGAGGAGCGTATTAGATTTAGTTTTGAACAGGCCAAGAAGTCTTGGTGGAACTTCTTACTGGCCACAACACCAGGCAGGATATCGCTCCCATTTCTTCTTCCAAGACATCATTCATCTAGAAAAGGCAAAAATATGAACTCACAATAGAAAAAAGTTGCAAAGATATACGCCAGGACTGTCAAAAACAGAAAAGCAGTAACGGCCTCCTGTTCATCCACACCCAAAATACGCTCCTTCTCCCACTGCAACCTCCAGCGGCTCGCTTTCCTCTTCCCACAGTTGGGCCCTGAAGTTGAGTCTAAATGGGAATGTTTTCCTAACGTCCATGGCCTTCTCGGTGTCACCTTGTCAAGCCCGGAACGCCCAACCAGAGGGCACAGTTCAGGAGCCCTCGATTTCCTCTCCGACAAACAACATTTTTTGGGAATCATTTTTTGGCACTCAGCACCCAAAGCCTCCACCCGTGGACTGGAGTCACACGCCAAGCAGCAAGCATGTAAATGTCAAATTAAAAGTGAAGGCTGATTGAATAATATACACGATAGCGATTCCTATAAACAATTGTGTCTCGCGGTGCAAATTGCTAATGACACTGGGTCATATTTGCTTCCTCTCAGCCTGTGAAAGGAAACACACTCAAAATGGTTCACGCTCGCTTCTAACCAAATAGGAACTCACCGTAAGCCTGAAGCTAAGCGCTTTTAAACAGCTCTGGCTCTTGATCGTCCTTTTTTTAACAGGCCTGTGTAATGGTCTTGTTAATTTGATTAGCAAATCCCCTCAGAAGCGGGCCCACGCTGGGAGGTAGTGACAGGCCTGATTAGACTCTATTACTGGTCCGCAGAGGCAGGTCGATGGGGATGGCCTGGACTATTAAACGCACACACAAAAACTCCGCATCTGGTGGACACAGGCCCTTAATGACCAGTCAATACAGACAGGGAGTATCAGTTCCCGTTCACTTGTGTGCTGTCAGGTTTTTAAATAGCAGGTTGCGATGACAGAAGAATCAAAACCATCTGAGCACCTCGCATGGTTCACGTATTACAACTTCACATAAACCCTGGACTCTGGAAGCTAAAAAATGTGTGCAAAATAGAGGAGACATGAAATTGTGGTTCAAACATACCCAGGATATAACAATAAATCACAGCGCAAGCACCGCATGACTTATTTCCGTAAGCAAACTAATTGAACATCAGAGAGGTCAGTCTAAACAACTCTTTGGCTTTGCTCACAGAGTACACGCTGAAATCTACGTGAAATCGCCTCACTTTTTAACACTCGCTGCTAGACCACCAGAGTGTCGAGCAGCGTATAATAGCCCGGTTGATCCTCGCCAAATCCGTTTTCCAGACGATTCCAATCATGACAACGGCAGCCTCCGTGACAGCCCGCAGACGATTCAGCGGTCGAACCTGGTACCCCTCAGAGACGACAGAAACTAAGCAACTGAGACTCAAAGCCAAAAACGAAATCCCACAAAAACCAGGAGGCTGTCAGGCCTGAGCCAACGTCTGATTAACTCAAAGGCCCGAGCTCGCCACAAATCAGGAGGAAGACAAGTCTCGTCTAGAGGGGGAATCTCAGATGTGCGAAATAGGATGAAGGATGGTTGTCTGCGGAGGAGGAGGAGGGAGTGTGTGAGGGAACATCCTGTAACCGTCCATTAGTGTGAGCGACTGCACTAAGGAATATGGATAAGAGAAAATTTGTTTGTTTGTGTTTATTTCTTTATTTGTTTGTTTGTTTATTCATCTATCTAATCTATCTATCTATATACATATCTATATATATATACATATATATATATCAGTGTCAAAAACCCCACAACCTTATTTATGCGAACTAAAAACAAAAACAACCGTATAAAAACACAAAAAAAGCAACAGCTACAAGAGTGATTGTGGAGGTCAGTTTGTTTCACTGACCTTTTGCGGTAACTGGTCAGTAGAGGTCAGGCCAGCCCTAAAAACAAACCCACTCCTCTGCTGATCCTCATGTGTTCATTCCGCTGTCCCATTTTAGACTCTCCAACCCATGTTTCAGACTTCTCTCCCTATTCCCTATTTACGGCACCATCTTTATACGTGTGTGTGTGTGTGTGTGTGTGTGTGTGTGTGTGTGTGGTGTGTGTGTGTGTGTGCTGGTGTGTCCCTCATTTACTGCAACCATCGTTTATACCGGGTGTGTGTGTGTGTGTGTGTGTGTGTGTGTGTGTGTGTGTGTGTGTGTGTGTGTATGTGTGTGTGTGTCCCTATTTACTGCACCATCTTTATACGTGTGTGTGTGTGTGTGTGTGTGTGTGTGATTGTGTGTGTGTGTGAGTGTGTGTGTGTGTGTGTGTGTGTGTGTGTCCCTATTTACTTCACCTATCTCAATTCTTTAAAATATACCATTTTTAATTACATCAGTTACGTAACACCCCATGGATACCGCAATAATAACATTTTGACAAGGGCTTACGAGAGTTGTTAGAAACATTCAACCGTCATTGCCTCATCTGAAATATTGATCTAAGTTGGATCCCCCTGGCTTATCTGCTGTGGGATTCATTTCATTGGTTATTTCCCTTCCTGGTGCGCACACAGTCCTATATGTGTTTTCAATCTGAGCTGGTCCCACTCAGCGCAGGCTCGGGCACATACCTCTCCATGCGTACACACAAGATAAGCAGCGTGACGCCTCCTGCATATGGTGGTGATCAGGGACAAGCCGAGGTCCACTTTGATTAATTCGATTGCATTGATAAACATTTCTGGCCTGAGAATATGAGCTCACTCAGGTTACCCGCTGTTGAGGGAGCTGGGTCCCTTAGCCCAGACAAGCCATGGCTCACAGCCAGGAATTAACTTAACATGAAACATGGCCTATGGTAGTTTTTTTTTTAAAGGGCAAGAAAAGAAAAAAGACAGTGATGTTTTTTTTTTCAGGGAGAGAGACACGATCTGTGTTGTAGCTGCATGTGTTTGTCTTCTGAAACAATCAGGATTTTGTGAGTTTAAACGTTAAGCAGACTCAACCGCGCTGTCGTCTGAATTAAGCTCCACATGTTCAGCGCTTTGTCCACGTCCAAGTGAGCCTGAGCAGTCGGCTCCGTCCCCCTGATTGGCCAGCCTGTGCTAACATACACAGTCAGGACAGGATGTGCTTCACCAGCTCAAACTCTCTTGACTGGCAGATTCCAATATTCTGGTTTATTGTTGCTGATATGGGAAAGATTGGGCCATGTTATCCATTCTACAGATGTCGGTTTGTCTGCACTTACTGGCCTTTGTCAGTTTATTTTATGATCCTGTTAGATAAAGTTCAATTATGTAATATCAATTGGTTAAAATATCTTATATGGCTACCTAATTTATTCATTCCATCCATGAAAACCGCTTACCTTCAACTGCATATGTGGGTTTTTTTCATTTCAGATAACTGTCAAATAAATAACTTACTGTGCATTTGCAGTGAACATTAGTAAAATATCTAAAATCATATCTAAATCAAATATTTAAAAATAATACAGGGATGAACCACGGTAGCCCCAAACCTCTAACCTGCAGATTGGAATGTTCTAGTTTGTTGTTTTTAATATTGAAGACTGTGTATGTATACTGAAGATATGGGTTTGTTAGTACACATTTGGAGGACAAGACATCCCTCATCTTATTGTATGATTACGTGAAAGATATACAGTCTTTTACTTTAAAGTCATATATGTAGGTTTTTAAACTGGGGATAATTGCAATAATTGTGATGACTTTGAATATAGACAACTGTTCAGTAAAATAATGAAATTGTTTTGTTAGAAATAAATATATCAAAATATATGTAAACATTACATACATGATATTGTGAGTTTACTGACAACATAAAGGCATTTAAAGTTCAATGTCAGAACTATTTTCATTTTCTGTCTTGAATATCTTCAAACACACTTTACTTTTACAGGTGTTGCACATATGTGTTTTACGTTTGACGTGTCAGAAACTGTGGTTTTGTGTTGTTGCAAGTGGAGTGTCAATTCAAACCTAGTTTTTGAATTTAACTTCTGGCAAGCGGTTGTTCTTGAGATGAAATTTAAACGGTTCCATTTCAGTTACTTGTTGCCTGTGGCACCTGATCTGAAGTCAGCACTCACGGTCTGGACCGTATTGACATGGGAAAGATGGATACTTAAAGGCAGAAAGAGTTAAAACTTCTCACAGAACCCACATGACTGACAGGTCCTTGAAAGGTCTTTGGAATCGGCTAAAGAAAAGAAAAGGAGAAATTCTGCCTTTAAGACGGCACCTATAGAGGAATGCCACTTAGGATGTTTTTTTCACTGATGGTTATTTTCTGAAAAGTCCATTGTTTTTTTTTCATTATTTGGAATATATCGACCAGCTGAAGTAACTGCTACATGAAGGTAAAAACCTATTATATTTCCATATACTGCATCTATAGTTTAGTAAGAAATATAGTCTGCCACTGTGAAACAAATAGTAGGCGCAAAGAACAAAGCTATCAAGAAATACAACTTTGGTTCCGTTTCAATTCAGTGGTGAGAAGAGGTACTCAAACAGCGAGTTCCCAAGTCCATCAGACCTCTCTTTCTCTTCCTCTGTCCCTCTCTTCCTCTTTCTCTTCCTCTGTCCCTCTCTTTCTCTTTCTCTTCCTCTGTCCCTTTCTTTCTCTTCCTGTCTCCTCCTCATCCCTTGGCCCTCTCCCCATCTCTTTCCTTCTCTCCCTCCTCTCTCTATTTCTCACCAATTAAACGTCCTCCAGGGACTGCCGATTTGTCAGCATGTGACAATAGCCGTACACAGTGTGTAGACACCGAGACAGGTCAAGGACTTCGGCTCTATAAAACGGCTGGACAATGTCTGTCCAAAGCACTGCATTCAGATATATTCAGTGTTGAACTATTGACATGGATGAGTAAAAATAAAGCTCTGTCTAACTAGTGATGTGTCATCAAAATGGTACAAAGCGGCATCTTTAAAAGTAATGGTGTTTAACCAGATTAGATATTTTACTGAGGTAATATTCATATGTTTTTGAGTTCCACTTTAATGTGAGAAACTATAATTCGAACGTGCAATGTTTCTCTCCAACAGCCCAAAAGTTTTCAACTCAGACTTTAAAAGAATGACATCGTTCAAAAATGATACATGACACCTGTCCCGCGCCATAAATCAAAATGGATGGCGATGGCCTCTCTTTAAGGAGAACCAGGTTTCAAATAGAGCCCCTCAATGACTTCCATATGAGCATCAGGAGTGAATGATGATGTTGGTATTTGGACAGGAGTCAAAAGCAACTGTCCACATTTAAACCGTTTTTCACTTTTTTCAAGTCTCATTTATACAGCCCATATGGTGACCAAATGCATTATTGGCAACTGGATGTCCAATACTAATATTAAACATGACATATACATTTAAAAAAAACATAAAAATAGTGGAATGAGACATAGAGTAACATATCCTCTGTGTGTGTACTGTATTGAATCATTATGTGAGGAGGATATTGTCATTGTTGCATGTCCGACCTTAATAATTTGATTTACTTTGGATTTCAAGAAATAGCAAAATACACCAAACCCTTTGCTATTATTTTGTAAGGTCTAAAACGCTTACAGGATGTATGAAGCCCACCAATGTTCTTTGGCTGTAAATATCCTGTTACCAAGAACTACAGCCCTGCTAGGCAATATTAACCCCGACACAGACACACACAGACACACAGACACACACACACACACACACACACACACACACACAGGACACACACACACATACACACAGGCACACACACACACACACACACACACACACACACACACACACACACACACACACACACACACACACACACACACACACACACACACACACACAGACACACACACACACACACACACACACAGGCACAGCTTAAAACCATTAGAGGCACATCAAATGGCTCTGACGCTGATGTTGCCTTTGCATGGGGGAATTATTAAAGCAAGTTGGACTCGTGTGTGTGTGTGTGTGTGTGTGTGTGTGTGTGTGTGTGTGTGTGTGTGGTGTGTGTGTGTGTGTGGTGTGTGTGTGTGTGTGTGTGTTGTGTGTGTGTGTGTGTGTGTGTGTGCCTGTGTGTGTGGTATGTGTGTGTGTGTGCGTGCCTGTAAATGTGATGTTCCTAAAACAGATCCCAATATAAATTAGACGCTTAGGAAAAGTGTCCGATTTCTCGGTGGCTTTCTCCTTTTGCCAGCAAATATTGACAACTAATCTGTGGCCAGAGGCTTGTTGTGGGGAGCTAGTCCACTCCTCTGAGACCTTACATTACCAAGCCACTCTGATCCCTCAAAAAAGGGTTGTTTTAATAATAGTAAGCATTATTCTCATATAAGGAAAGTATGGAATACACTGTGTAAGTGTCTTTGCCTAGGGTGTCTCTCTAGTCACAGAGCTCACTAAATGTTGTATGACATTCACTAACAGTGAATCACAACTCTCTCTCTCGTGAAGAAAACGGTGCTAAACCTAAATGGTCTTACCGCAGGCCGAGGTAAGGACATCATAGTTTTACTCTGACCTTGACTGGCTGATTGGGGGGCATTAATCACGACTGAGTCTGTCATAGCTCACGCTGTCGTCCTTTGACACGCGCACTCAGCTCAGCTCATACCAATGACGCCACTCTGATGTCACTGCGTGAATGTATTCTGAAAGAGACGGACGACCTGTCTTGATTAGGCTTTTGATTGGCAGGCCTGGGAGACACCTTGACCCACTAGAGAGGGCGGGACGACTCAACCCTCACAGTGTCAGCGGTCTGCATGTGGAGTGAGACCATTGACCACACCCCAGTGGACGTTACGGTAAGCAGCGATGACTTATTAGCCTGGCGTTTTCATCCGATCGCTATGACAACATATTGATAAATGACAGGACAGTGGGCGTGGGCTCAGAGTTAGCTGGCTGCTGCCGACGAGCTCACAGGGTAAGACATCGCCGCGAGCACACCGTGAGTTATGAATCGAGATCGAGCGCTGATTATTTCCCAGTTGCAGAGTGCAATAACAAGGGGGAGTACGGTGCACTGCGAGTTGAAAGCTGATTTGGGTTTGTTACGGAGTGATCATAATCGAACAGCGAGGGCGGAGGGCGCGAGGGTGGGGTGGGGGGGAGCCCGCAGAGCGAGTGTCTGCTTTGCGTTAGAGTATGCAGCGCTGCAGAGGACCTGAGGCATGACGTGCAGCTGATGGCTCTTACTCCAGGCGCTGAGTGGGAGGCGGTGCCCCCCCCCCCCCCCCCCCCCCCCCCCCACCCACCCTGTGAGGCGGGTCACCTCCCGTGTCTGTGTTGTGACCACCTCCTGTCTGTCGTCCCCCGTGTCCGTGTTGTGACCACCTCGTGTCTGTCATCCCTCACTGTCTTCTCAGAGAGGAGAGAGGGGAAAGGGAGGAACGCATTCCCAGGGTTCCTGAGTGGAATGGATGGAACCTGTCAGGGAGATCAGATTTCCAATTCGTGGTTACATTTTTAGTCATTCGGGAGACTTATTCAGTAGATCAAGTCACGTGGGACCATCTTAACATCCTTCCAGTCATGTGAATATCCTTTTTTGAATTATACTTTTACCTGACCTTTGGCTGGAAATGGCGTGTGTTTGGGGCTTAGGCAGAGAATGGGATGCCCAGAATGACAAAAATGTCTTAATTTAATTACGTAAAGAAGAAAAAGACTGAAAAGTCCACCAAGACCATGGGATATAATATTGAATCAAATTTACTTGATGAGTTGATGACATTTTCAATTATTACTAAAAACAACTTGTTAACGAAAAATATGTTTGTGTGGGCCCCCTACTTCTGATTTTATTTTCCTACTCACTTAAGGGCAGTGATATTTGAGAATGTGAACTCCTCGTGCTCCTCACATTAATAGAGCTGTTAGTACAAAAACATCTGTCTCTCTGCATGTCGAGGACGAGGAGCCACTTACACATTATCATGTTCTTGATAAACATCTACCAGAATTCAATTTGACATACTTGATAATTCACTTTGTGAACTGTGGTGAACAAACAAGGACCCTGTTCAGATCACTTAATGTGTGACTGGTTTTATTTGCTGGTCTTACACCCAGTGATCCTCACACATGCGGATGGAGATATAGAGTGAAACACGGAAAACAGGCTGGCAAGATTAGATTTGATTCGATGAAACAGCCCCCCCCCCCCCTATGCCTGTCTCGAGTGAGACGATAAACCGCTGGTGTGTTGAAATCTGCGCCCAGGGTGCCGGATCACTACTCACCACTCACCAGTCCGGCAGCAGATGTGGACTTCTTCATTCAACAGCTCATTCACTCACTCTCTCTCTCCCTCTCTCTCCGCTGTTCCCATATGTCTCTCACTCACTCTCTCTCTCTCTCTCTCTCTCTCTCTTCCTCTCTCTCTGCTGTTCTCACATGTCTCTCATTCACTCACTCTCTCTCCCTCTCTCCCTCTCTCTCCCTTGTTCTCACATGTCTCTCATTCACTCTCTCTCTCCCTCTCCCCTCGTTCTCTCTCTCTCTCCCTTGTTCTCACATGTCTCTCATTCACTCACTCTCTCTCTCCCTCTCTCTCCGCTGTTCCCATATGTCTCTCATTCACACACTCTCTCTCTACCTCTCCTCTCTCTCTCTCTCTCCCTTGTTCTCACTTGTCTCTCATTCTTCTTCCCCTTCTGCTCTTGATTTCACCCTTTCATCCTGTCTGTCTTGTTCTCTGCCGCTCTCCTTAGCGAAACTCAAACTCAATTTGGAGAGATCTTCACTGGCATGGCCATGAGGCTGCACAGTAACGCCAAAATACAAGGCATGAAAAAACAAGCAGACACGCAATGTGCTCTCACTCTCCCTGACCTTCTCATCGCTTCCCTTCTATGCTATTCTTTTTTTCTTTTCTTCTAGGCTATTCTTTTTTTCTTTTCTTCTAGGCTATTCTTTTTTCTTCTCTTCACGGAATCACAAGTAAATAAAGTTCTTTTTTTTCTCACTCTCTCTTCTTTAACAGGATGTATATTTCTCTGTATCTCTTTCTCCTTTTCTCTGCCTTTAGATCTCAGGCCAATCACTTATAAAGTAACAGGCTGGTAATGATGGCTGGGGGTTAGGGGGGGTGGGGGTGGTGTAGAGCAGGAGAAAGGGGTCTGGTCATGGCTGTGCTCCTTGTTATACCAGCGCTGCGTTTTTCCAGGGGCCTCTGCTCCTTATCAAGCTAAACGGACGAGACATCTGCTGTGATAAGCACCAGCGTTTCTCTGCGCAGTTCGAAATCTCAAAGCCGCAGAACAGAAGACTCAAGTGAGGTTGTGTGTTGTGGGCATGTCAGCTCTGACTCAAAGCCCACTAAATTCACACGCTGTAAGAATCATGAAGTACATTTAGACGTATAGCGCTAATAAGAACGCCAGACATAATTAATCGCTAAGTCTTTGTTTTCGTTTGCAAACGAGCGGAGAATTCTCTCAGTTTGACTAAGATCAGAGATAGACTGATGTGGTCTTAAGAAGCCCAGTGTGCTTGGGTCTACTAAGAGCCTAGGAAACTCTACTTGTCATGATAAGGTCCCATTGAGCCAGTCTATGTTACTGCACATCTTCCAGCACTAATTCAAAACATTAAAATAAAAACGTTTCCTCCGCTCCGCTAGCCGATCGTAAACATTTAAAGCAGCCAATGTAAATGGAGGAGTGAGGAAAGGTGTGGGGCATCCGACCAGGGCCACACAGAAAAACGTGTTCGCAACGGTCCAAAGGCGTCCGTGTTCTCATGGGCCTCGTTCGGCCCGTCCCGTCCGTCCGCGTTCCACATCTCGGTCCGCGGCCAAGTGCTCAGAGAGGCGGAACGCGCTAGAACGCTCACGCGGGGTCGCTGCCTTTCTGGCCCACGGAGGCGTCGAGGGGTTCTGATTGGCTCTTGGTCCGCGGGTTAATTGTTGTTGCTATTGAGAGATTAATGTCCCTGGGCCACAAGGCACCCACGCAGCACTGTTGACACAAACAGGCGCTTATGTGGGAAAGTGGAACTGCATCTAATGGGCGAAGGGGCTCTGACCCGCGGCGGCCATGCAGGACCCGGTGGCATGACAGCAGCACAAAGGTGGTGCAGTCGAGTGTGGAGGGAGGCAAACAGTCAACCCCCCCCAACCTCCACCTCCCCACACCCCCACTCAACCCAACCAACCCAACCCTAACCGACCGCATTTCTCACTCTATAATCGCTCTTCTCTCTCCAGCTTCACTTATGCTCTTTCACCCTGTTTATCTCTCTGGCTCTTTTTTTTACAGTTACTGTTTCCTTCTCTGGTTTTCATTTTGGCTCTCCTTCAGTCCACTTTTCTCTCTTCTCTACTCCCTCTCCCCCTCTCTCTCACCCTCTCTCTCTCTCTCTTTCTCTCCCTCTTCCCCTCTTTCTCTCTCTCTCACCCTGTGCAGCTGGTGCTTTTCTGTCACTTTCATTCCCTTTCTCTCTCCCTCTCTCTTCCTCCATGTTTCCCCTCTCCCCTCTCCTCTCTCTCACCCCACTCTTTAGCGGTGATCCCACTGGTTCTGGATCAGTGGGGACTGACATGCCGCTTGGATAAGCAGCTATGGCATCCTCCTGGCCGGCTAAGAGGCCCTGTTTTCTAGTCCTAAGCAGGAGGGGTTGGAAGGAGGGAGGGAAGTGGTTGTTAAGCTGTCTGACTCAGAGGTGTCCCTCTCACCATCTGTCCAGGTTGGCAGCGGTGGGGGCCATACCACCCCACCTCCATCCCACCTCCTCCCCAACAACACCTCCTCCCCCCCACACACAACACACACTCACCCCGCATTCCTCCCCAACCCCAGCCTTATAACGCCATTTTATGGGGAGACCACGGGCCAAGGGGATCATGTCGGATTTACTAGCGTTAGTGGAGCACCGAGGCGAGGTCCACGGGCTCTGGGTTGTCCTCCTCTGCCACCCCTAGTTTAAAGAGCCTCCATTTCCTCTCCTCCACCCTCCTCCGGAGCAGAGGAGCTTTTATAACGCTCTGGGACCCGACAGACAATGCTGCCGGGTCACCGAGCCAATAATATGTCACTGACTGCTGTGTTCGCACATCACAGAGGAAATCCCTGCATAACCTAACAGCTCGGAAGCTCACAGCTCACCTTAGACGTAGCCAACACTTCATCGAGTTAAACACAAACAACCCACCTCAGCCAGCAGCGAACTGCTCTCGAATGCAGCGGCATTCATGTGGGTTTCATGTCAACAACCCGTGTTGCCACAGATGTGTCTCTGAACACGCCATTAAAAACATGTTAGCGGGCAGTTTATGGCAGCTGACCTTTGTGTGCTTCTGTAGCTTCACGTCCTCGTGAAACAACCTCGAACTCTCGTGCGGAGTCACACGGTGAAGAGATGACAGGTCAAAGTCCGAGGTCCATAACTTCAACCTATAAAAATCAGAAGACGCTTTTGACCAAAAGCATGGTCAACATTCTACAGTTTTAACGCTGTGGCAAAATGACGAACGGCTCCGTCAACATCGACGTCTTCCATCAACCTCGGCCTCACCGTTTATCACCGAGCCACCGGGTAAACGCTGTTTGATGGCCCACGCGAGAGGTCTGGAGGCTGGAGGCTGGCCTGGTCGCTCGCCTCTGTCAGGAGGAGGCGAACGCAGCCATGACTCAAAGTAATGGCGCTGGAGGATGTATTTGTTGATGCAGGCCACGCTGGCGTCCGCTGTGAGGGGTGACCTTAGATTTCCCCGAGAGCCTGAAGAAAGAAAAAACACACACAGACACAGACACAGACACACACACACACACACACACACACAGACACAGACACACACACACACACACACACACAGACACACACACAGACACACAGACACAGACACAGACACAGACACAGACACACACACACACACACACAGACACACACACACACACACACACACACACACACACACACACACACACACACACACACACACACACACAGACACAGGCACACACAGACACACACACACACAGACACACACACACACACACACACAGACACACACACACACCCTCAGTGCAGCAACCTGAACATAAGCCAGACAGTGTAAATACGGGTAATTCCATCTGCTGAAGCAAACACTGCAGAGCGGTTGTTATCTAAATGGATCTCTGACATTTTTCTAGCTTGTGAATAGTAAACACTATGTTGATTTTATATTTCACTGGCTCCAACGCGTGCATGTGATGCTAGTGAAACATGCAAATCATTTTTATTGCAAGTTGCTTTGAACAAAATCATCTGCTTGTTTTGCAAATTACAGTTTTGTAAGATCCTTATACAGACTACAGAAGTGGAACGGCATCAGTAGAAATTTGACTTTTCCCACCAGCAGCGATGGATAACTCAGGACTACAAGTACACACTGACTATGTGCACACTCAGCCCTGGCCAGCAGGGTTAATACTGGTAAAAAAAACTACAGCTTGTCACCTAAAGAAAACTTCTCAAGGTTTTTAGCCTTGGAGTATGATATGCTACCAACAGCAAGGCCATGGCTGTTATTCCCAGGCAAACACAGATACATTTGTAAGGCGCTTTGGATCAAATCCTTGAGTATTGCTGTAAATGTTTGGGACAGTTTTGTAAGATCTTTGCACACACTGTTAAAGAAAAAATGCCAAAAAAGAGCAAAGGATGCTTCAGGAACACATCCATGGGCACACTGCCTGTTGGTTTACTATGTCTCTACATCTGTTTTAACTATACAAGAACAACAACCTTGTCTGAGGTGTGAAGACCTCCATCTCAGATTCTGGAATGTGGGTGGAATGCCTGTTTAACACCACGTCAGATATAACCACGATAACTACCCAACCTGAATCACGTTTCACAGCCCGGGACGATAAAGACATCCCCAGACAGCTTGAGAGTGTCACTGGCTTTATTTATCTTCTAGTCAACTACGCCTAATGACTTATTGCTCTGAGCTACAAATCGACGGCAGTTGACAGGCCGTCGGCCTAATTGGTGTTTAATGGATAAATTGTTGCATAGTGGCCTAAAAGCTCTTGGTCATTATCTCAGCAGCTGCACAAATATGAACGTGAGGGCCAATGGGGGGCCCCTGGTGTTGTTCACTTCATGTTCACGCTGGGGGCCAGAGGAGTCAGATGATCCAATGATCCGAGGGAGCAATTACGCAGGGCAGAACCCGCCCCGCTGGACTCGGATCAGAGCCGAGACGCTGCATTGCCTATAAGTGGTGCTGGAGGAATAAGGGAACATGACAGCACTCCCTCTCTCTCTCCCTCCCTCTCTCTTTCTTTCTTTCTCCATCTCTGAGGGATCCTGTCTCCGTGTCCTTGGATTTGCGTACAGAAGTCCGACTGAAGCGGAGCCAAGCCGGCGACGCTCCGTCTCGTACGAGTCTAACGATTCCCACAACCTTCGCAAAAACACACAACCTACATGGCTCTCTTTTTGCCTCGAGGAGAGAGAGAACTCCCTCATGTTTGCATTTGGACATGAGTTTTAACCCTGCTAGTCCTAACACCCCCCCCCCCCCCCCACACACACACACACACACACACACACACCCCTCCCCCAGTCCAACAAAAGGGGGGGGGGCTCTCTCTAGCAACAGCACATTTACACAGACTGTACATCACTGCCCCTGTGCGTACAGCCTGTGATCGATGGCTGCTGGTACTGACCAGACACTTTCTCTAAGAGCGCGGCTTATATAGATTGACCTTAAGTGTCCTCTAAGTGGACACATAACTCTACAACATGGCAGTGGATGAGTTTATGGCCATGGGGGGGGCGGGTGGGGGTTTGGGTGATGGAGGTGGTGATGGTTGTGGAAGGGGGGACCAGAGTCTACCCCCCCCCCCCATCCCCCCAATAAGTCGCCCCTCTTTCAGGCTTATCACTCAGAGGGGCCTGGTGTGGCCCAGACATGGAGGAGTGAGGCTGGCCGGGCCCCTGCAAATGACCCCGTAATTACAGGGCCAAAGTCTGTCAGCAAGGAAACGCAGATCTGAAGCCTGCACAGCAGATGAAGCCTGAAGATAAGGGCGAGCTGTTGAGTCCTGCTTAGGATGAGCACCACTGCATTACCACAATATGTCTGTGTGTGTGTGTGTGGGTGTGTGTGTGTCAGTGTGTGTCTGTGTGTGTGTGTGTCAGAGAGAGAGAGAGCGAGGGAGAGAGAAAGACAGAGAGTGTGTGTGTCAGAGTGGGAGGGAGCAAGAGGTATCTGGTGCAGAAATCAGGAGTGAAAGTGTGTGTGTGTGTGTGTGTGTGTGTGTGTGTGTGTGTGTGTGTGTGTGTGTGTGTGTGTGAAAGTTGTTGGACTTGCTGGAGTTGCTGGAGTTGATGGAGTTGATGGAGTTGATGGAGTTGATGGAGTTGATGGAGTTGCTGGAGTTGATGGAGTGTGGTTGGAAGGAAAAAATGGCAATTAAAAAAATATCAAACAGACTTCCTAGAAAGTGCAGTAAAGCAATGGCCGCCGCAGTAAGAACATCTCTTCCAAGAGCAATATGGACATTGTTCAGAGAGATCTCCGGTCTGTCACGCTTCCTTGCAGCTCAAAGTGTGAAGCACCTAATGGGGACTCTAGTATTACTTGTTAAAAAAAGGTTTACTGCCGCAGTCTTGAAATCACATCTTTGTGCTGGGACGACAACGCAGATGATTTACCAAACGGCGGCGGGAATGCCCCTCGTCCACCTCACCATTCTCATTTAGCAGATCAGAGATGGGTTCGAATTTGACCTTTGACCTGCTTTGTTTTCCCACACAGTGACGAGGGGATGCGCTGAAAGGGCCCCCGAATAAGGAAACCAGAAAGGAAACACCACCTGAGTTCAAAGCAGGGCTCTGCCGGTCTCAGAGCCTCTGTAACCGCGGACCCCAGTGGGCTCACAGCTCCCAAAGCCTCGGCTAGAATGGGTCATAAAACCTCTCTGTCTCTCTCTCGCTGTGCGGGAGGAGTAAAAGCAAGAGGGGGTATGGGATGAAAAGGGGATGGAGGAAGGTTTTTCTCCACATTCACATGGATGGCCCCTCCACCCCCCCACCCCCCACCCCTTGCTCAAAACGCTCATCCTGAAGTCTTGTCTTTTGAGGTGACATTTTGTGTGTGCAAGTCAGGGGGGTTAAACACATTTCTATTGGCATCCTTGAGTGACACGGTTTTGTGTGGTTGTCTTTGTTTTTCCCGTCTCCTATTTACTGAAGTGGTACTCTCTCTCTCCCTCTCTATATGAGTGTGTGTGCATGTGTGTGTGTGTGCGTGTATGTGTGTGTGTGTGTGTGTGTATGTGAATATATGTGTGTGTGTGTGTGTGTGTGTGTGTGTGTGTGTGTGTGTGTGTGTGTGTGTGTGTGTGTGTGTATGTGAATATGTGTGTGCTTGTGACCTTGTGACTTGTCAGTCCCTATGTTTTCATTCAGTCCAGCACATTGGCTTGTTTTGTGTGTGCCTGGGAGCATTCAGAAGCTTGCTTTCTTTCTTTCTTTCTTTCTTTCTTTCTTTCTTACTTTCTTTCTCAGAGGCTCAAGCTTGCCCATTCCCACTCTTACCTTAAATGAACCATCAACAGTGAACTCACCAGGTAATGAAGTAAGGCTATCTGTCTGGTCCCTTAATAAATCCCTTCTCTAATCCTCTCTGACGCTCTGAGTGACAGCCAGACGATCTGTCTTTGAAGCGTTTATGGCTGACCACCAATAAGTCCCCACAAAATGAATGGGGGGGGGGGGGGGCGAGGGTCCAGCTCTTCTGACAAAAAAAACAAATCCAGTGTTCAGTGAGTCTGAATCACAACAATGGAGCTTGATGAAGTTATCATGAGGTGACACTGACAGGAAGCAGCTTTTTTTCTAGGTGGGTGGGGGGCTGGGGGGCTTGGCGGGGGCGGGGGGGATACCCGATCACCATGGGGGTCTGAGGGTCTCCGCAGGCAACCAGGGTCTCTATGGGAGCAAGGGGGTGGGGGTTAGGGAGGAGGAGGGGGGGGTTAGACTCCCTAGGACCCCCATGGAGTAAGAGGCGTGCCGGGACTCTTAAAAATGCCTTAGAGCTCCCCACACTGACTCCCCCCATTGAGCGGCCCGCCCGGCTCTCTATTTGTTTGCTCGGGTCTATTTGTTTGCAGTCTTTCAACACTGGTGGCGGTGGGAATGCAGAGGGCTTTTAATGGGGCCGGGGATGTTAGCTGGACTTTTTGTAAATGAAATAAATGTTGTTTTTTTTAAACGGACAATGAAGACGGAGTGTCTTTGGATTGGCCTCTTTGCTTTTCCAATTTACGATTTAGCTATTTGAATACTCTCCACGATCCTAGAACATTCTAAAGGGTAGTTCAGTGATGTAATACAACATGTAGGAGGGGGGGGGGAAACCTCCCTAAAACAAAGGTTCATTGTCTGCAGCCAGATACAATGAATCAAATACTAAAAAAGGCTTCCAAAGTTGAGTTGGAAAAATAATCAGACCACAAAATACAGTTCCAAAATGTTTAAAATTATTGAAAGGTCCAGTTCAGTGCAAGAACCCCTTCCTCTGTGGATTGGGCGCTGGATGCGAGCACAGCGCAGCTGTTCCAATGAATCACACTGGATGAAGAAATGCTAATTCCAGATGTGGAGCTAATTACTTGACTGATTAAAGCAAACAGTTCAAAACATGAAATACTAATTGTTTAAAGTCGGTGGTCACATTGTACCCCCGAGAGAAGCCGCCTTACTGTGAGAGGTTATGTGAATTCCCCCCAAAGATGAGGCCCAAGAAGAAGAGGGAATGTTCTGACAAAAGACATCTGTCAATCGCAAGGAAATAGCTGATAAGGCCCGCCTATTAGAGGGGAACTGCTGTTCAATAGGTGAAACCACTCATGCACTCACACACAAAAGCATACACAAACACACACAAACACCACACATACACACACACACACAACACAACCCCCCCCCCCCACACACACACACACACACCCACACGCACACACACATATGTCACCCAGCTCCAAGCTCCAACACACACACATACTCACACACACACACACACACACACACACACCCTAACACCCACATCCCACACACTCCTGCGAGTGTGTTGAGGGGCTTTAAACTAACCCCTTATTTAGAGCCCCTGATGAGTGGGGGATGAAAGGGCCCATGCTGAGCAGGCCGGCGCTAAGGGCCCAGGCTGCTCCATCATGATAAGATTAGATGGGGGGGAGGGGGGATATGCAATGAGATGCTGGAACCGCTGGCATTCCTCACATGCAACACTAGATAGATAGCTGATGAGGCCTAATAACACACACACATATACACTCTTACTTACACACACACGCGCGCACACACATGGACATACACACACGAACATACACTCACACACACACACACACACACACACACGAACATATACACACAGACATACACACACACACACACACACGAACATACACACACACACAAACATACACACACACACACACACACACACGAACACACACACACACACACACACACGAACATACACACACACACGAATATACACACACACACACACACTACACTAATCACTAGTACACTTCTGTACACACTCCATTTCACGTGTCTCCATATGCAATCCATACACAGACATATACTAATACACCATCAGTTAGATAGAGAGGTCTAAAAATGCACAAAGACACATAGGAATCTCGTGTGTATTATTGCAGACACACACACACACACACACAGAGACACACACACACACACACACACACACACACACACACACACATATGCAGCCCATTACACCCACTTTTTTCATCCAATCAATTATCGGTCACTTTACCCACACACACTGACACAAGTGTAAACTATCTCATCGTTTCTCTCCTGCGAGATGTCGAATCAGGAATCAACCAAAAACTAAAACAAGCCATCTGGATCCAAAAGGAGAATCCACAGATCGCTTAATGCGTTGCAGACAGATAGCTGGGAGCATTCCCTGCCAAATAGGAAACTAGTGGCGGTCAGAGAAACTCGGCCCATTCCAGCGCTGCGCTCCATCCATTGTGTCCAGACCACAGTTGTTTATTATTCGCTCCGCTGTCGAGACAACTAAGGACGACTCTCCAGAGGTCAACTCGGTCCGGGTCAACTATCTGTCTCTGCAGCCTAACAATGCACACCCATTACACACGTTATTATATACATCTGATCACACACACACACACACACATGCATACACACACACATGCATACACACACACACACATACACACATGCATGCACACACACACACACACACACACACTCACACGCACACATACACACGCACACACTCACACACACACACGCATACACACAAACACGCATAAACACACACACACACACACACACACACACACACATGCACACACACACACACACGCATATGCACACACACACACACAGACACGCATACACACACACACACACACACACACACACACACACTCACACGCACACATACACACACACACACACACGCATACGCACACACACACACACACACACATGCATATGCATGCCCACAAAAAGCTAGAAACATAAATATACAATGTTTCTACGTATGCTCATTCTTTTTCCCACTCTCTTTCTATCTTTCCCTCTCTCTTTCTCTCTCACACACACACACACACACACTCTCACACACACTCCAGCCAACCCGTTACACTCCAGACAAGAATCTCCTTTTGCCCTGACCCGCTCCACGCATCAGCTGTCCTGTCGTATTTCACTGATTTTGCACAATAGCACACCTGCATCTGAGTCCCTCCATGACTACAGAGCCACTACAGTACAGATTACGGCTGCCCTTCCACTTTAACCGCTTTTATCCTGCGAAAGCACAAGATTACACGACTTCCCGACTCTGACAGGGGGGCCCCTCACTTCGGTGTGGATTAGAGCGGGGGGCTCCCCAGAGCAACAGCTGTCTGCGGCGGCCAGGTGACGCGAGGCACAGCCCGCATCCAGACTAATGCAGCCCAGAGCTCTGATGTCTCGCAGGTGGGCACTGTAAAAGTTATGGCTTTGTTTTTTTTTTTTTTTTTTATTTAAACTGCCCGTGTGGAGGAAAGGAAATTGTTGCTCTGTCTCTCGCACCGGATCTCTGCAAATCTCTCTGTCTCACTCGCTCTCTTCGTTGGAGAATGATACAACGTGACAATGATATACTAAGACACCTCATACCAAAGTCATTAAACTGAGGTAACACATCATTCTACATACAGTACATCCTAAGCCTCGTACCTCACCACCACAGCACCGTGCATTTAACCCTAAGAACCAAGAGTGGGCCACACTGGAGACATTCTGTGACTCAGACCCATAAACAACCAACCCAGCACCGTCCCCCCCCCCCCCCCCCCCCGCCCCCACCCCCACCCCTCACATTGCCCCCACACCAATCCCTCACAGCGGTTTATGGGCCGGCGAATGAGGAGAAGCACGCGCCGCTCACCAGACACCGGTAACCCGTGTTCACCGACTCCATTCCTGTAAACAGGCGGCAGCCTCTGAAGACCTGGCCTATGAATCACAACGCTCGTTAAGCCACCAGGGTAAATAAACAGTGGGGTGTAGGCTGGACGTGACCGAGGGCTGAATGATCTGTCGCCTCAGCGTGCCGGCCCGTCTGTCGCCGAGTTTGAAACCTGGCACACAGGAAACCATTACGAATATATATATATATATATATATATGATGACTAAAGAGTGACACAGGTCATTTATGTGTGTGTTTGTGTGTGTAGTTTCTTTTTTTTGCCCTAGGACTAGTTGGCCTGCTCAGGCCAATTTTCGTGTTTTTCAACAAGAATGTCAGAAAGGGCATTTAAAGCTGGTGAATGATTGTGACATAGAATTCCAGGCACAATGAGTCCATGGATGTAATTTCAAGTAATGAATCCATACATAAGGAATGCTGAACTCACCCAGCATCTTTCCATACCTCCACTGCAGAAGCAAAACCAAAGCCTATAGATTTTGCCTGTAAAAAGTGATTAAAATACGAGGTTCACCAGGACACCAACACGTATAGCTTTTAACTACACATGTAACAAATGGTAATAAATACTACTCACATGAAAAATCCATTTGAAACCATCAAGTATTAAACACCTAATGTATTAAATAATGGAGAATATTTTAAGCAACTACTAACTGAAAAGTGTCTGGAGACCTAGTGCTATGTAAGAGTGACAAGCAAAGACTCAGTGTGGCATTAGGTGTATTTGCTCTTGCATACCTTTAACTTTATTAAGCGGTGATGTTTAGCCTTCTGGGTTGACATCCTCTGACCCTGGGTCTATTCTACTTATGACTAGCTGTTCACCTTAAGTGGTTCCTCAGCTTGTCCAAATAAGACCAAGGCAGGTAGTATCTCTTCTGGCTTTCCTCCCTGAGTGCCTCTAAGCCAGCAGGTCTACGAAGCAGACCTCCCCCCCCCCCCCCCAGCGGAAAAGGGTCCTGGAGACAGAAGAGACTCCGCTGACAGCCTGATGTCGAGGCTCGTCAGGACTCTTCCTGACGTGTTTGTTTCTCGAGGGAAAAATAAACAGGCCTCAGGCCTTCTTGTTTGTCCGTCCGGACAGGAGTCTCACTCCCGCTCATCCGTGGCCAGCTGCCGTTGTTTGGTTCCCTGCTCGAGCTTTGTGAAGGGGAGAACCAGGGTGGTCTTAGTGGTCAAAGCCTCTCCAGGCTGACACTGCATCTCTTTTTTGGGGGGGCCTCCTCGAGCTTAAGGACTCCAGCTGAGGCAAAGGATAGGGAGGCCTACCGAGATACCTTCTGGAAAAGTCTATGGCACTAGAGCACAACTATGGACACAAAGAGACGGAGAGGATCCTTTGCCTTTTTTTGTACTCTGGTCTTGGGAATGGCTTTCCATACATTAAACCCCTGAACTAAGTGCACTGGTGTAGAAACGAAAACCCGCTCACTTAATGCAAATATAATGGGCCTCATTTGTCAACCAATCAAATCTCTCAGTGTACATGTAGTCCTTAAGTGCATGAGCAATGGCAATACATGAATCCTGTGTCTGATTCATCAAACGTCTGGAAATACCACGACAGAACATAAATATAAGCGCACATTGATTAATTACACCTGGACGTGGAGGCCCGTTTTAAGACTGCGTTACAAATTGCAATTTATCTAACCCTACCGCCCTCATACTACTACATGTGGCCTGGAGTGTTTTAATATAAATGTACTGTAGCTGATGAATAGGTCTGGTCAATGCCAAACAGACTACAGTAAAAGGAGTGAAAGAAATATTAAAAAAAGAAGCTAACTGTCATCCACAAATTATTACCCATCAGAGGCCTGTGCCTGATGTGTGTGTGGCCATATTCAGTCTGGGATTAGCGTTAAATATAGAAGATGCTGATCTGTTGTGTGGAGATAACACCATCCCCAATTTTCGCTCAAATTCAGTATCAGCTCTCATGACATCATATGAATTACTCCCATGTTCCCTCACTAGAGGTTGGCTAGGGATAAACTCATAAGCTATGACATCATCTTGTTCTGAGATTGGTGATTGTGAGATGATTGCGATCAGCGTGTGTATCCTTTATTAAGCAGCCTCTTCATTTGTTTATCCAGCCCCTTCTGCTAATCCCAGTCCCCCTTGCCTGTCTAGAGAGAGCATTACTGTGCATTAAGTGTGCATGGGGGACATAAAGGTCCTGAGGAGAGAGGAAGGAAGCCCCCGAGCAGCAGCAGTCTGTGGCACACGTGTGGCCCTTATCTGGCACAGACCCACACCAGGGGCCTCCTGTACACAGCCTTGCCTTGAATTCATGCTCAAATGTAGTGTATGCAAAAAGCGGAAGGCTGCGAATGCACAAGAAAATTCATATACATGAAACCGTGCATGCACAAGACCCCCCCCTCTCCTTAATAACTCTCATGTCTATATGATAATGAATATAAATAGGCATAGGCACCACCCTGTGTTCAGATTGAGACAAAATGGAAAAAGGCAAGCAGCAAATCAACCAGAAAGGACATTTCAGCAAACGCGAGGTGGAAGTGTTCTCATTCGATGTAAAGGCAAGAAAAGTAATTTGATTTGGCAATTTGTCATCTGGCATTACTAACCAAATAAACCAGTTGGAGGGTTGAGTGTGTCAGTGGAGGGGCAGAGTGTGTCAGTGGGGGGGCAGAGTGTGGCAGTGGAGGGGCAGAGTGTGTCAGTGGAGGGGCAGAGTGTGTCAGTGGGGGGGCAGAGTGTGGCAGTGGAGGGGCAGAGTGGGGTAGTGGAGGGGCAGAGTGGGGCAGTGGAGGGGCAGAGTGGGGCAGTGGAGGGGCAGAGTGGGGCAGTGGAGGGGCAGAGTGGGGCAGTGGAGGGGTAGAGTGGGGCAGTGGAGGGGCAGTGGAGGGGCAGTGGAGGGGTAGAGTGTGGCAGTGGGGGGGTAGAGTGGGGCAGTGGAGGGTTGAGTGGGGCAGTGGAGGGGCAGAGTGTGGCAGTGGAGGGGTGGAGTGTGGCAGTGGGGGGGTAGAGTGCCAGTGGAGGGGCAGTGGGGGGGTAGAGTGGGGCAGTGGAGGGTTGAGTGGGGCAGTGGAAGGGTAGAGTGTGGCAGTGGAGGGGTAGAGTGTGCCAGTGGAGGGGTAGATGTGGCAGTGGGGAGGTAGAGTGGGGCAGTGGAGGGGTAGATGTGGCAGTGGAGGGGTAGATGTGGCAGTGGGGAGGTAGAGTGGGGCAGTGGAGGGGTAGATGTGGCAGTGGAGGGGTAGATGTGGCAGTGGAGGGGTAGAGTGGGGCAGTGGAGGGGTAGAGTGGGGCAGTGGAGGGGCAGTGGAGGGGTAGAGTGGAGGGGTAGAGTGGGGCAGTGGAGGGGCAGAGTGGGGCAGTGGAGGGGTAGAGTGTGGCAGTGGAGGGGTAGAGTGTGGCAGTGGAGGGGTAGAGTGGGGCAGTGGAGGGGCAGTGGGGAGGTAGAGTGGGGCAGTGGAGGGTTGAGTGTGGCAGTGGAGGGGTAGAGTGTGGCAGTGGAGGGGCAGAGTGGGGCAGTGGAGGGGTAGAGTGTGGCAGTGGGGTAGTGGAGGGGCAGAGTGTGGCAGTGGGGGGGGTAGAGTGTGGCAGTGGAGGGGCAGTGGAGGGGTAGAGTGGGGCAGTGGAGGGGCAGAGTGGAGGGGTAGAGTGGGGCAGTGGAGGGGCAGAGTGGAGGGGTAGAGTGGGGTAGTGGAGGGGTAGAGTGGGGCAGTGGGGGGGTAGAGTGTGGCAGTGGAGGGGCAGTGGAGGGCAGTGGAGGGGCAGAGTGTGGCAGTGGAGGGGCAGAGTGGGGCAGTGGGGAGGTAGAGTGTGGCAGTGGAGGGGCAGAGTGTGGCAGTGGGGCAGTGGAGGGGCAGAGTGGGGCAGTGGAGGGGCAGAGTGTGGCAGTGGGGGGGTAGAGTGGGGCAGTGGAGGGGTAGATGTGGCAGTGGAGGGGTAGAGTGGGGCAGTGGAGGGGTAGAGTGTGGCAGTGGGGCAGTGGAGGGGTAGAGTGGAGGGGTAGAGTGTGGCAGTGGGGGGGTAGAGTGGGGCAGTGTGGCAGTGGAGGGGTAGAGTGGAGGGGTAGAGTGTGGCAGTGGGGGGGTAGAGTGGGGCAGTGGGGGGGTAGAGTGGAGGGGTAGAGTGTGGCAGTGGGGTAGAGTGGGGCAGTGTGGCAGTGGAGGGGTAGAGTGGGGCAGTGGGGGGGTAGAGTGGGGCAGTGGAGGGGTAGAGTGTGGCAGTGGAGGGGTAGATGTGGCAGTGGGGAGGTAGAGTGTGGCAGTGGAGGGGTAGATGTGGCAGTGGGGAGGTAGAGTGGGGCAGTGGCTATAAATGGGGTCAGAGAGCCGAACTAAATAATACTCGGTCAGTCTGAGAGTTGGCGAGGGCATTTAGCAACCATGTCTTAAACCAGGTAGCCACGGTGTCTTGATGGGCAGTTGAGCAATATCAAAACAATACAAAACATTCCGATGTCAAATTGTGTTCCAAGAAGCCACCCATCGCAGATCCAGTCACCCTAGGATTAATGATCATTTCAGATCCAGGCCACCTTGACACTATATTAGTCAGTCACATTTCTGCATCACAGATGACTTGTACGTTGATTTGATGACTGCTTTCGATTTACAAAGTCAAATTCTACCTCCGACAGTGCCTTTATGTGTGTGCAGTCAATGTCTTACTTACAAGGCCGAAAACAGATCAGGCTGGAACAAGCGTTTTAATGTTAGCCTTGTCCACATCATCTCTGAACTTTATAAACCTGGCTGACATACGGATGATCCAGATGATAGATGATACGGATAATAGTTTTCACGTGTGGGCCTACAGACTTGTAAACAAACGTGTTATGTTAGGTAGTTGTACTGCGTAGCCTGTAAGTGTTGCCAACAGATTAAAACCTTTAGAAATGTGCATACACCAGACATGAAGTTGGCATAAGTTCCAACGTTCATTTCACTCTTTATACCTTCGACCGTGAGCTTGACAGATGGTGAACGCAACGTTTTTTGTGCGAACGCAACGTTTTTGTGCGAACGCCACGTTTTTTTGTGCGTACACAACGTTTGAACACTAGGCCTCGGATCAGGGCCCGACATGCTGAAGTGTGAGCTGCTGTCAGGTAAGAAGGTAGCGAATAACCCTCGCCCTTCCCCCTTCCCTCCCCCCAAAACCCCGACCCCTGACCCTATCCCTCTATGGTGGTGTCCTCTGCTGTCAGGTGGGCAAACACCTCCCTCACACTGTTGACTTAATCTGAGATGGGAAAACAAACTGCCTGTCTCCCAGTCGCCTGCCTCCCCCGCCGTGCCTGCGCCCGTTTATAAAGCCCTGCTGTGCGGCTTCTGTGACGGATGGGCCTTGCCTTCAGCCCCTCTGGCTATGGACCCGCCAGCCACTGATGGAGTGAACGCAAACTACCCCAACACTCAATGGGAGAGAGTCTGAAGCGCACACAAGATGGATTCCTGAGAGCTTACACACATTATCTTGTATTTCTACATTTGAGATAACACCTCATGTTGAACATGTTGAAATCTATGGGTTTTTAAAAGGTACCAAGCCAAAATAGATTTGGCTTGTGAAGTCTGGTGTGTTTTGAGGTCCCACACTGATGGGAGACTACCGTGATGAGGAGGCTGACAGGTCCCGCCAGATGCCCGGGTTTCTCTCTGTGAGTGATGGGAGAACATCGGAGAGAGAGATACGCATTCCGCGGTGATGAACAACAGGAAGTAGACGTTTGGATTTGGGTGTCATGGCAATGGGGGCTGAAAGGACGAAGGCTGAGCTTCAGATGTGCCTCTCTGCTTGAATTTCAAAAGAAAAAGGTTTTGTGTGATACAGACACAAAGTACAGAGTTTGGCTGTCCAGCATAACTAAAGCACTAATAACAAAGAGACTAATGAATATATATAATCATTAGTCTCTCTCTTATTATATTATTACTATATTATATAACACACACTAAATAAATCCCATGTGAGCTGTGCTTGTCCTCATGTGCTTCTCCATCAACTTGGTCTGCTCACAAGTTACTCAACAAAACTAAGATATAATATATATTTATAATATTTTGTATTTATTAATACATTTCCCTACCTGTGAAAAATCAACAAGCAAAATGGAGATGGAAAATAAGTCCCAGGAAATAAGTGTCCCATGTTCACTAGGAGAGTCCCACGAGCCATATTTTTGCCAAAAGAAAGTGTGTCATGGAAATATTCTACCACCGGGCACAGCCAAGGTCAGCCTTGGCCACTATTTTCGGCAAACTTAATCATTCCTGTTCTATCCGCGCACCCCAAGGGGGAATGATTAAGGCGAATTACAACTTCTTTGTTGATGGGAAATTGTGCTTTTTCCAAAAGTTGTTTACGTAGGAGTTTTAAGCAGCATTAAAAATCAGACTGTTTTGTTTTTGGATTAAATATTAATAAAAAAAAGAATCGTCTTAATCAAAATGAATGTTGTCTCCTGTCCTCTAGAACACCTTGTAATCTCTCCGCATCCAGTCCGACTGCTTTCCCATGTAATTGCCTTTTCTCTGCCAACATTCTAAAATTGGTTTTATAAACCCTAAGGAGAAAGCCTTTTTTGGATCCCAAAGTTGGATTTCAAACATGCCCTCCTGGAGTAATTCAGGGAGTGGATCGGTTTGCTGCCGCCTGAAGTTCTGTGTGACAGTGTGATCTGGTGCGGGGGGAGGCTGATTCCTCCAGATACGAGAGCAGCTGTCCTCTAAAGACGCCTCAGCCTGCCGGGGGTAATGGGAAAGACTTCAACTGTGACATTTTCCCGCACGCTTTCAATTGACTTCAAATGGGCCCCCTTTAGGCTTCCAAATCGCATGTAATGACTCCAATAGGTATCCTCAGAGACTCAACACACCCTGGTTACCACCTATTTGAACTGTTGCCCTCAGGGAGACGCTTTAGGACCATCATAGCAAAAACAGACAGGCTGAGAAACAGCTTCTATCCCAGAGCCATCATAGCACTTAACAATGCACAAAACTGACCTGTATTTGTCTCTCTGTTGTGTTATATGTCTTGTGTTTTTATAGTGTAAATATGTATATATATATGTTCAATTTATATTTTTATTGTTTTTGTGTCTGAGAGCTGCTACCTCAATTTCGTTGTACTTGTGCAATGACAAATAAATATATTCTATTCTATTCTATTCTATAAGTTGCTGCACAGGTAGCACAATCTAAAGTTCCCTGCATTTGTTTGCCATGCGCCGCAAATGGGACGTGGGATTGGGTTTTTTTTTCCCGAAATGGCCAGACTATCGGCTGATTCGGTGTCTTTGAATGAGCTCAGCCATCTTGCTGGGCTTCTTTTCGGGGCAGCCTTCTTCCCTATTGGGGTTGTGCATTGCATTGTTGCCCGCCATTCAGGCGTCCACTCGACCATCTGTTTCTTTATTCATGGCTGCGGAGGAGAGAGGAGAGAGGAGCGCGAGTGTGAGGGGCCGCTCTGCTCCGCTACTGGACAATGCCACAGCTGCATGACCCCCTGCCCACTGGAGAAAGGCCCCAGCCACACCCTGCTGGGGTCAGCCACCCTGATCTCTGACTGCCCTCGCTCTCTCTCTCTCCGTCCTTTTAGTGTTTCTGTATATGTGTGTGTGTATGTGTGTATGCGTGTGTGTGTATGTGTGTGTATGTCTGTGTGTATGTGTGTGTGTGTGTGTGTGTGTGTGTGTGTGTGTGTGTGTGTGTGTGTGTGTGGGTGTGTGTGTGTGTGACTGTGTGTGTGTGTGTGTGTGAGGGAGAATGGTTAAGACAAGTGGTAGGTTTCACATTCAAAGGAATACAAGAAGGTTGGCCCTTCTTAAATGGATATTGAAAGTGTGTTCCTGAGAGAGACACAAAAGCTTTTCTCGAGTGGAATCCCGACCATTCCCTGATAATGCGTAAGGCTTGTTTAACCCATCGGAGATAATTATCTCTGTGGACTTAAACGGGTCTCTACTCTCATGCTGAATTTCCATGTCCCACATCTGCCAGTAATACAAGTACTATTACTCGCTGCGTGTGTTCAAAATGTTCAGAGTAATTTTCAGTATGTGTAAAGGACTGAGATGTTGGGGCTGGGGGGTCCGTTCCTTTTCCGTTGTTTTAAATAGACTTCTATGTGTCTAAACTCATCATATTTATCGCAAAGATTTACTGTACGGACCCATCTGGGATTCATTTTTAATTGACTTCAAGGGGAAGTAAATCTCTCGTCTCTTTCAGTTCCTCCTTCATGTGAGGAGTGGGCTGTCATGTTTGCAGGATTCTGTAACAAATTACTGACAGAGAATAAGGAGGCGATTTGAGCGAACGCACACCTATTATAGCCACGACCGGCTCAGATAGCGCACTCGCCGTGAGCCAGAGCCACTTTGCTGTTAACCTCTGAAACAGGAGCTTAAGCTGCAGGTATAATCTGTAATTATTATGAGTTATTACGCTACGCTTGTATTCTCTAGTCTCCGTTTTGTTTGGGAATTCAAGCTCTCCCGTTGAGATCGAGGGAATCTCTTCCATCAGTTTCGTCGTATTTGTTTTGCTGGACGGGCGCCCGGTCAAATATAACTGCCAAAATGGCTGCAGATCAACAGCTGTGCCACACGTCGCTTTCCATCAGCGTTATCCCCTCTTAAATGGCTGTACCCGCTGCTTTGGCTATATAACTGTTGTCAAGCGGCGTGGAAACCGATACTCCTGTTGAGCAACATCTCAATACAAATAGAATTTCTTGTAAAGCGTTTCGTAATGCCTGGCTTTGGCAGTGACCGCCGCACTGCATAAAAGACTTTTATTTCACCTAACACTTTTGGTCAGGTGTTTCAAAGTTCTCGCCAAGAACACCAAGAAGCCCACACCCAACCAACCGCATTTAACAGCCCTTAGCCTTTTCCACACAACAATGCCAGAGTACTGCACGCTTCAACCACATGTTTTCAGAGCTGCGAGTGATTAGGTCAACGAACGGCACACAGACGGGGAAAAATCATCTCTCACTTACAGAGCCCTCTATCACACAACATGAGAGGTTATTACCTTTGAGATAAAACTTATCAGGGTGTGTGTAGGGGAAGGGGGGGGGGGGGGGGCAAAGCCAGACCACGTACATGAGAGGGTTTATCGGCTAGAGGTTGATGGTGAGAGCGGAGAGCCTCAAAGCACTGCCATTAGTCGTCCGGCTCGCTGATGAGTTGCCGTCGTCTGTTTCCAATTTGGAGTTGCCGGCACGGCGGCATAGCAACGGTTCGCTGAGATCATATCGCGTCAATGTGCTTTTTTAATGTTCAGTGTGTGCTCCTTGTGCAATGCTTCATTCTTTCACTGAAAGGAGGGGGCGGGGGGGGGACCACCTCAGCTTTGATAAAAGCCTCCACTGCCTCACTACAAGTGCAGGGGATGAGAGGAGAAGAGGATGCGAGAAGAATAGAGGGGGAGGGGGGGATGGAGAGAGGGAGACAGAAGAAGAGATGAAAAGAGGGAGGGAAAAATGGAGGGAGGGAGGGAGGGGGGGAGGAAGTCATCAATGACGGAGGTCAGTGGTGTCTGGTTTGGTTAGTAGCTGGGGAGGTGGGGAGTGGGGGGGGGGTGTGCTTGTATGTCCTCTCAGGAGGGGTCGTGACCCCCTAAAATCTGGACATGGTACCCCTCTCATCTTTGACACAGGGCGGCACCGCCTTGTCCCACGGACCGGAGAGAGATGTAAGTTCTTTCTCGGCTTGGAAATAATGAAGATTAATTAAGAGGATGCTATTTGAGCTGCGTGTGCTTCACGTTATAAAATACAGCAGATGTCCCAGTACAAAGGCCAAGACCTGACGCTTGGTAACATTTTGTACTACCAGTCTCACACACAGCCACAGACCAATTCCTAATATGGACCCCAAAGAAACATTCACAAATCAAACATTTGCTTAACGCTAGATCTCTCACAGGCACATGTAGGGACATTTCCTCTTTATTCCAGGGATTACACACACAAAGACACACACAGACACACACAGACAGACACACACACACACACACACACACACACACGTAAAGACATATTTCCTCTCTATTCCAGGGATTACAGGTGTTTGCCTGATGGTTATGTTAATTGGCTAGCCCCAAACCCAAATAAATCCTGTCCCAGATGTTTATTTTGGATGAATTTTGTCACGGAGGACATCCTATGTGAGAAACCACAATTATTTCGACGGAGTTCTCTCAGAGTATTCTTGGCTCGCAACGATCCCTCCAACAAGAATCATTAGTGCAAAATCAAACCTGTCAATTTAAATGAAAAACATTTCAACTCCTGTTACTGGGGGGGGGGGGGGCGGGTAAAAAAGCACAGAGCGAGTTCTGGTGATTTGTTGTTTTTGGGTGAGAGAGGAGCTAGAAGTGATGTCATGGAGGAGGTCTCGGATCCGTCCCCTCCAGGCACCCCCTCCACCTCCCCACGCCATCATCACTCTGTGTCACTCACGCAGATCGGTCTCGACCTCCGCTCACCTCCTCCACCCTGCTCCACTCAGCCTGCGCCTCCTCCCACACATGGGGTCAGGCCTTTGCCACACGGCCCCCTCCGGCACCCCTCGTCCAGGGGTAAATCCCACGTGAACTGCCTTCGGGGGTAGACGAACGTGCCTGGTCTGGGGAGGCCCTCATCTGGCATGCCATCAGAGGCGCCCGCCGTGCGTCCCCTTTTACCCCACCGCCCCATGGCCTGGTACAGAAGGGGCCCGTGAGAGAGACTATCCCCCTCCAAGAGGCCCTCATACTAGGTATGATGGAGCAATGAGACCCCCTACCCCCCCCTCTCCCGCCAACCACCGCTCTACCCAACCACCTCAGCCGAGGACCTGGGGGGGGGGACCATGGTGACAACCCTCGACGCAAACTATGCTCTCGACAAATACCCAGCTGCATTCGAGGAGGTCTGAATATAGTTGTTGGCGACGTCTCGGGGTAAAAAAGGCAGTGCCTATATTCGCCTTTGTTTGACGAGGCATCCATTGACTATTTATTGGGGATCTGCCAGGCTGCCAGGGACACAATGGAGGAGAGTAAACTTTATTTGGTCGTCGTTGAGCGCGCCTTTCACTCACACAGGCCCGAGGACTTGCCGAGAATGTGAAATCTACCGGCTAAACTGCCAGATAATATACTTCAGTATGGGTTTTAGCGTGAAAAGGGAGGATTTTAAATCCTCACGTATAGGTTGCAGAGTCAACATAGAGATTATTAAGACCTAAATCTGACCCTCAATACCACCTTAAAACACACAATTGATGATGACTTAATGGTGATTGCACATATAGGGGTTTCCCTGAAACCGCAGTGTTTGGCAAAGGGCTTAATTGGTCAATGGGAGTAAGATGAGGGGTAAAATCAGGCGACCCTGAAATCCACTGATGTGGGGGGCTGTCACTACAGAGGCTTGCCGTAGTCCACGGGGGGTCTTTTATACCCGCGGTTTGGATCTGAGAAGGACCCTTGTGTTAAACTGATAACCTTCACACCAATAAAAATAAGTGGGGGGCAGAGGGGTGACCCTAACTGCCAAAGCCCCCTTTGATAAAGAGGCCTGTTTCTGAAGGGACCCTTCGTTCGAGACGTTCTCTTACTTCATCATCTGCTGCGGAGACGTGGACGATGTTGATTTAAAGCCTTGAGCACTTAAATCACCTCAATATTTTTATCTCCACGTCCATATTTAGAAAAATCCAATATTTTCTTGAGCACTCCTTAATGTAGATAAACATAGAAAAACTGTATTTTTTCCCCTCTCTCTCTCTCTCTCTCTCTCTCTAGTCCCCTGGGGGAAAGGAGCAGTGGCATGTGGTAGCCTGTTTATTTGATTTCTTGGGCCCTGTGCGAATAGCCATGTCAGGCTCGAGCCACAGCATCACTCCGCGGGTCGCCCTAAAAGCAGGGCTGGGTTTCATGTTTGTTATGCCGTATTATGCACACTCGTCCAGTGATTGTACTCTTTATTTGCTCAAACACAACTGGGACCAGCAGAGGGAAGCCTTTCATCCCTTCGAAATGTCCTCGCGACCGGCACACAATAATAAAACCGTCTGTCCCGGTCCCACAGACACAAAGGCACAAGGTTAACACAATCAACCAGAGACCTGTGTTAAGAAACAAAAAAGTCTAAAAGCGGAGGATAATAAATGGGAGCTAATGGGGGGGGGGGGGGTAGATTGTGTGGTTAGGGTAGAGTGGTACGACACACCTGCTCGTTAGATATGCATATGGATGAGGTTATAATTGGAACATTGTGCCCCATGATTGCACGTTTCCACTTCAAAATGTCGCCCACTTGCAGATGTTTATTGTTCCAAGTCCATTTGTGATTTTATTCCTGTGCTAATGATTTGCTGTGGAAAGGGGGAGTCGTCGTGATGTATTTGCATTTAGCGTTAATTATGACGTTGGATAAATAAGCCTGCTTCTGTCTGTTGGTTGTGGGGATGGTAAAATAACCAGTCTGTCATCACCTTAGGCTGAAGAAAAGAGAAATTAGAATTACATTCCATGAGATAAAAGAAAGGGTATACAATGTTTTTCCACTTAAATGTATGGAAATTACCGCAGACTTTACTCACGGAAACAGACCATTGTGGAAAATTCCGGTTTAAACAAATAGTGGGTTATTCATTTTGACTCACATCCAGACACTACAAAACAGAACATGAATTTGGGTAAAATAATCATTCTCTGCTAAATTCAGGGATTAAAAAATGTTAATTGTTTTTGCACAAACCACAGATTAGAGCCTTTTTGGATGAAGACAGATAACTGACTTCAGTGTGGCCCAAACCAACCACATTTTTGAAGTAAAAAACGTAAAGTATTATATGTTTAGTTCAACAGTTTAGTTCAAAATCAACAGCACTGGCATGAATTCTTCAAAGTCTAAAGACTAACAAGTATAGGTGGTTCCTGTGTGTAGTGTGGTGAGGTAAGTAGGAAACCAGTCCTCCAGAGGCGTTTGATGGGACCGTGGCTGACGGACAGGATAGGACTGGAGAAGGCTTCACAGGGGTCCTCTCCCCAAAGAGCGGCTGGTGAAATCGTTGACTGGGTCCTGGCGACAGCGACGAGAACCTCTGGCCTGACCCTGACACGTGAGGTTCGGAACAACTTTGTTTTGTTTTGTTTTGTTTATATAGTTAAAACAAATTCTTGTAGCAGTGAATTGTTCTTCACCCTGACTGAGTATACTAAAAATTCAAACTGCTACGTTGAAAGTCTGGGGGTTAACACACAGAAATATGTGCTATAACTTTGATTACCCTCTACTAATAAAATAATAGATTTAAATGGTTGAAAATATTTTTACTGATCCGATTTTCAGTGTCTTTTCACTTTAATTGATCTGAAAATAATAATAAGATCTGGTTATCTGATGGTTTCAATGTGCCCCATTTCATTTCAAATGTTTCGTAACATTTCAGGGCCTTCGCGTGTCTGCGGTTCAACCAAGTCGGTATGTTTTTATTCTGTTTATTTTCTTTTACAACTTTGAGAAAATCCTGTGTAATGTCAGGAAATGTGTCTTTGTGGGTTGTGGAGAACCCATACGGGACAACAGGGCCAATTAAGCTCACCCGCACAGCCTCAGTTCATAGGCCTGTCCATTCCAGGCACACTGGAGAACAAAGGGGTGCAAGAGAGGTCTGGCTGAAACCTAATACCGTGACATGAAACGCTGCCCTGCAGCCTTATGGGGGATATGAGTGGCAGCGTTGTCACCCAGGTCAAGAGTACCGCAGAAAAGGACTTTCAGCAACAAGTCCACTCCATCACCCCACACCCCTCCTCCTCCTCCTCCTCCTCCCCCTCCAAACTAACCCTAAAGACATGAGTCTGGGGAGGACCTCGGTCAGATTTACTGCATCGACACTGATGTCTGACCCGACGATGTTAAGTCCTATTCCAGACCACAGAACGACACCAAACCTGTTGACCAAAACATGTGTGTGTGTGTGTGTGTGTGTGTCAGATTGAAAGCAGCCTCCCCAAAAAAGTTAATTGGGACTCAGTGAGCTTGTGTAATGATGTGTCATAGAGAGCCGCAAACCGAAACTTGTGTAATGATGGATCCTAAAAAGCGGCAAACTAAAAAAACAAATGTTTTAAAATAGGTAAAACACTCACGGAAAGTACCCACCACACGAAACATTCCGTTTCTCTCATATAAATGAAACTGTTCATACGTTTGTAGAAATAGTTATAGCCGTCACCCCCTAAAATGATGGAACTCTCCGGGCTCCTCTTATCTCCACCTCTCATAAGTTTTAACACCGTGGCTCAATTGCCTTGCTGCGTGTGATTCTGCAGTTGATGGGGATCAGGCTCGTTGGCGCTTTATGGGCTGCTAAAGAGTCGTGTGTTCTTCCAGCTCACTCAGCCACAGGGGCAGTGTGGTGCAGTGCTTGTTAACCCACAGCACAGCTGAGGCTCCCCAACATACTGGAGACACTAGCAGTGGGGCTACTCACCGCTGTTTTATAGTCACCTCTGTCTGCCTGCCTGTCTGTCTGTCTGCCTGTCTGTCTGTCTGCCTGTCTGTCTGTCTGTCTGTCTGCCTGTGTGTATGTCTGTGTGTCTGTCTCTTTTACTTTATGTCTTACTCCCTTACTTACTTTTTCAATCTGAAATTGAGTGTGTCTCTCTCTTTCACGGTCACACTCTCACACTCTCAACTTCTTTCCATTTGTCTTCCACTCTGGCTGCCTGCTTCTGTAACATTCTGGATAAGTGCTTCTCTATCTTTTCCTCCCCTCTCTCCCTCTCTCTCTCTCTCTCTCTCTCTCTCTCTCTCTCTCTCTCTCTCTCTCTCTCTCATTCTTTCTCGGTTTCATTTCTCTGTTTGGTTCTTGGAGAGAAAAAAAACCAAACATAAATGTACTCTAAAAAATCAAACATCTGTGTTCTGTTAAATGTCTCAGAAGGTTCCTCCTTACCAGTCCCATCTCGGTGCCAGATTAAATTGGACGTACTCGCGGAAAAGTTCTGGTGTCAAAGAGGACGGCTTATTGTTTGGGAAAGCACGGAGAAAAGAACAAAGATCTTCTCCCTATAGGTCGGTCCAATTCCCTCACCTGTTTGAAATGTTGCTTATTTCATTAGAGAGATCTATAGACATGTATAGCTAGTGGGAGGGAGATGAGATGAAGTTTGCCTTGAGAACATCAGCTGTACAGTACACAGCATTCTCCATCACTACCAGCACTCTCTGCAGGGAACGAGGTCTGTGCATTAGCTACGTGACAGGGAGAATCTGAAGCTTTTGTGCCGTGATGGGCAATTAGATCGGAAGACGGGAAGAGGGAGGGAAGGCGACAGGGGATGGAGGGATAAGCTCGGCGAAAGAAGAAAAGACGAGTACATCTGCTCTTGCACCGAGAGAGGGAGAAAGAGAGAGAGAGAGAGAGAGAGGGAGAGAGAGAGAGAAAGAGAGGGAGAAAGGGAGAAAGAGAGGGAGAGAGAGAGGGAGAGAGGGAGAAAGAGAGAAAGGGAGAGGGAGAAAGAGAGGGAGAGAGAGAGAGAGAGGGAGAGAGGGAGAAAGATTGGGAGAGAGGCAGAAAGAGAGAGAGAGAGAGGGAGAAAGAGAGGGAGAGAGAGAGAGAGAGAGAGAGAGAGAGAGGAGACCCGGGGGAGAAGAGAGGGGGGGACAGGAAGATAGAAAGCAGTGGCAGATAATTGAAAGTCAACAGACCACAACAGAGCGGATAAACAATAACAAGTCGTTTGGCTGAAGCACAACAGTATTGAGCTGAACAGCAGGAGTGATGGTCTGGTGGGGCTGCGGTGAAAAGACGAGAGGGGGGGACAGAGGACAGGAGAGACAGAGAACAGATGAGGTTACGCAGAGAGGCAGAGGGACAATGCTGAGGGATGGACAGAGAGAGAGAGAGAGAGAGAGTCGAACAGAGAGGAGAAACCAGAGAGAGTGAGGAGAGAGAGGGAGAGAGAGAGAGAGAGAGAGAGAGAGAGAGAGAAAGAGAGAGAGAGTCGAACAGAGAGGAGAAACCAGAGAGAGTGAGGCGAGTTTGTGCGGAGAACAGGAGAGAAGAATGGGAGGAAAGAGAGACAGATGGGGAGGGAAATAGAGAGCGCAAGACAGGGAGATAAAAAAAGAAAGTGAGACAGAGGGGAAAAGAGAGAAGGGGAAAGGGAGAGAGAGAGAGGGAAAAAGAGAGAGAGAGAGAGAGAAAGCGGGAGTGAAAGAGTGAGAAAGTGCATTCTGGCTGCTCAGGGTCCTCCCCTCCCTCCCTCCTCCCCCCTCCCTCCCCTCCTCCTCCCCTTTCCTCCTCCTCCTCCTCCTTTCCTCGCTCCCCGCCAGCAGCTCTCCTAACCCATTTAACACTCTGCAGAGGTCCAACACGCCTCAGTGTGCCCAGGAATCTATCCGCGAGCAACACACAACCTTCCAGCCTCTCTCTCTCTCTCTCTCTCTCTCTCTCTCTCTCTCTCGGACACCGGAGGAGCATACGCACCCGCGCACATACACTCTCTCTCTCACACACACACACTCTCACACTCTTGGACTCATCATGGATCTCAAACTTCTGGCGATGGTCGCCCTGCTTACCATAGCTCTGCACACATCAAGCTCTGCCGGTAAGTCTGCCTCTCTCGGGGATTTTTAAAAGTCTTTTGATGTAGTGTTGGCGGGGGTGATCAGGTCCGGTGCATCCCCGCGGATGTGGCTGGCTCTCTCTCTCTCTCTCTCTCTCTCTCTCTGCTCTGTGTCATTGAATTTGAAAGGAAATCATACGTGGGTTTTCCTTTGCTTTGGGAAGTATCAGGTCAGAGGTTGTGCTCTCTCTTGTAAATTTAGTAAAACATGTAAATTGTGATGGCTGTCTTCCAGTGCAGCTGCAGATGTGTGAAATGCCATGTTGTGCACTAATGGCATCTTGGGAAGCTTGTCTAGTTGGTGTTTATTGTTTATATATAATTGGGTGTTGTGGATGGCTGTGGCTTGGTTTTTAATCTGTAGTTCTGTGATGGTGCCTCTATACACACATCCAGTGTCTAGAACTACAGATGTGCTGCTTGTGTGTGCTTTATGCTATTTAATTACATGAGAGATTTGAATTTGGTTTACCACTTCCATTCAGCCCTTTACAACTTTTCAATAACAGAACAGGTCTCCATGCAATTATAATACATTTATAACTGCTTCTGGGATTTAAAGTTGTGTGAGCATACCATTTCATTCATCATGTCATCTCATTTTTTTTACTGATGAATAAAAACCACTGGACGTGTCACCACATGCTTGCCAGTTTGACATTTGGTCCAACCAATTCTAGCAACTCTTAAGCCTTAAGCCTACGGGAGGTGTCGCGCCGGGCCAAAAGAGTTCGTTGTGTTATGCGAAAGCTCGTGTTGTTTCAGTCGCCAAGTGTTCCCCATTGTCCTTTTAATGTGTGGCCATTACCTCTCGGGTCTCACTCTCTTTCAATTAGCTTCTAATTGGTTGGGGAGAGACAAAGGAGGCGTGATGTTCACTTTTGGCAGACTTCTCTCCTGGAGCCCAGCTCATCTGGGCTTTTACATGTTAATGGTGGCAGATTATGTGATAAAAACAGCTGATTAAAATGCCAGAGATGCACTTCCTTAAGCACTTCGATAATTCTAACAAGGCTCTAACTGGCTGTGGATAGGATTATCTGTTTAGAGACAAGAGACTGTTTAGATAGTGTGTGATTGAAACCACTTTTTTTTGTGTTACTGTAGTAGCAGATGATGTTTCAATTGAGCATTTACACAGGAGCTGGGGTTTGTGACTGCCATTGGCTTGGGTGTCATGTAGATAAAAAAAATTGACTGTTAGACGAAAAAAACCAAATTGGGCAAATGTGGTTCATCACTGACACACCACTACATGCTTTATATTAAATGAAGCTGTCAGAGGAGGCCACCGGGACAACGTGCGCTTTCTAACGAAAGAATGTGCTTCAGCCGCTTCAAGCAAAGCGTCAGTCCGAGCTTGCAACTTGAGAGGATGCTTTTTAGGGAGGAAGGGAGCGAGATAGGAAAAGCCTGATGCAGCTTACTCTGAGTGTCCTTCAGGAAAGAAAGGTTGTATTGAGAGTGACGTTGGGAGTGAAAAAGGGCAGTGTAAGCGGGATGTGATGAAAAGGCTAATCTCATTTTAATTATCTCTCTGCATTTCATGAGAAACGCAACAAAATTAACTCAACTTTCCCAATGCAACAAAATTAACTCAACTTTCCCAATGCAACTCTCTCACTACATATTTAATATATCATCTGAATTGTGCAAATGTTATTATATGTTAAGATTTTCTGTTATTATTTATTGCCAAATGGATAAAGTGATATACTCATGCTCATAATGCATTCGTTGTATACAGTGCATCAGAAAGTTACTTTGGAATTTATATTCACATTTTTTGTTATTTTCCCTCCTCTGTCTCAATCTTTCCTTCTCACCCTTTCACCCTCTGCCTCCTTCCCTCCCCCTGCTCCTAATCATCCCTTCTCTCACTCCCTCTATTCCCCACCCTCTCTACCCCTCTAATATAATCTTTCCCTTGGTATCACACTAACTCCCATCTCCCTCTCTATCTTACTCTCTCTCTCTCTCTCTCTTCTATTCCATCTCCCTCTCCCTCCCTCTCTCTCTCTCCCTTTCTCTTCCTCCCTCTCTCTCTCTCCCTCTCTTTTCTCTCTCTCAGCCAAGCCCATCAGTCTGGTGGAGCGCTGCTGGTGCCGTTCCACGCTGAACACCGTGCCCCAGCGCAGCATCCGCGAGATCAAGTTCCTCCACACGCCCAACTGCCCCTTCCAAGTCATGTGAGTGCGGAGACACCCCCTTTCCTATACCTGCACCCCCCACTACACCCCACTACTCCCCTGCACATCTGCACTCACAATCACTCCTCATTTAGCCAGGATTAGATCTCTACGTCATGGGGATGTGTGTTAAGATTGCGTGGTGTGAACCTCCCTGAGGACAGCTGATATGGGCGAGATTAAATGTGTCTGGAGGGTGTTGGAGGCATTGTACCTGTTTGCCTGCTCGGGTGGAGGGAAGGGATTGGTCGGATAAGAGGCTGAGGGGAGCTGATGCCGTGTGTCTGAGACTCTTGGCCAAGCAGATGGATGTGATGGATTGCACTCAAGCAAACAAACAAAATGGACACCTGTGCAAAAAACAAGAACTGATTAGGGGGAGGAAGATAGGATATAAATAGAGAAAGAAGGGAGGAAAGAAAAAGAAAGGCATGGGAAAATACAGAGGGATAAAAAAGAAAGAGAGAACTTGAGGAGAAAAGAAAGAGAGAGAACTGGAGGAGAAAAGAAAGAAAGAACTTGTTTTGTTTTCTGTAGGAAACTCTAAAGTGCCCAGAGGTCACAGCGATTACCTGTAGATTTCAGGGGTCCTTTCCACCTTTCCTCATCTTATCAAACCACATGTGGCACGGCCCTGGCCGTCTGGAAGGCATTAGACGGGCCATTTGTGCCCCGGTTCTGAAACAGAGCTGTGAAAGTCAGAGAAAGAGGGTCAGGGGGGGGGTCAAGAAGCCAATTATAAACCCAAACCCTTGCCGGGGGTTACAGCAAGACACAAGGTCAGCCGCTGCCAAGTTGGCAAGACGGGCCAAATTCCCTCTCCCCTTTGAAAAAAAAGAGAGAGAGAAAAGCCCTCCAGGAACAGCAGGAGCCCGGGACCCCCCAGCCTCCCTCTCTCACCCCAACTGTGATATCTCTCCTTGGGTCAGATGAAAGATGGCCAGCAGCAGCAGCAACACTACACCCCCTCCTCCACCACCACCACCCCCCCCCACCATTCTCATTCCCACACCCTACTCCGTCACCTCCACCACCCAAACAAACTGACCCCTTTCCTGTCGAAAGGCGCTGTCTCTCCGTTTGCATTTACCCGTGAACTAATTACTACCTGCTGGCTACCACCCAGGCCTCAACCACCCCACCAGCCGAACCAATTACACTGATGTTTGGGGGCGAGACGGATGGAACGGGAGAAAGGGGTGTCGGAGAGACGGGGTGGAGATAGGGGGTTTGGGTCGGGGTTGTGAACACATCAAAACAAAACATTAACTTAGCCGGGGAGGAGAAAAATCCTCCAAATCCCCAATCAGATTAGCTGTTCAAATAAGCTGAAAAAATAGAGAGCATCCCCTTGCTACTCAACAAAGAAAATAAGCAAAGAGAGAAAAACCCACATGCAAACAAAAGATCCGCTTACGATTTTTATTTAACTTAGAGATTTATGGGCTGATTTTGCTGGATAAGGGTCTGATTGCCCCCTTGGTTGGGGTCCTTTCATCTCGAGACCATTTGGTTGATGGAAGAGGCTCCGGCCGAATGAAAGAAGAGGAGGGAGGAGCAGGGAGCATGTCATTTGCCTCTGGAGAGAAATGGATGTGTTTCATTTTACACTCCTGGGGTGGCAGCCAACCCCCTGTGAGTCCCTTATGCTAAAAAAAACAGGGGCCCGTTTGGTGCGAGGTTAGAAGAGGCATAGACTACTTGGTGTTGGCCCATGCTTACAGGTGACCAGCAGGTCAGGTGGGTGGCTGCCAGCCGAGGCGATCCCTCAGGCCAAACTCTGATGAGGGCTAATGCTCCGTGAGTTATGGGGCTGATTAGTTATGTTGTTATACAGCTAGAGAAACATGCCTCTCTTCCGTGCGCCAAACCTGAAAGAAATGACCCAGCATCCCACATCTAACAACAGAACAAGGAGAAGGTCATACTCTTATCTTACACACATGAAGCTCTGCATTTTAATATAGAACTATGAATTCACTACTTTGTCAATGTTTTTTTTTTTAATCATTTACAGAAACAGACCTCACTAAATGAAGTCATGAGAGTTTTTAAGAGGAATGTGACGAATATATAGTGCATGATATGGATTTCCCTCCAACCGAGCTTCCTTAATATAAATCAAATTAAAATAGCTTTGCAAATGCAGGCTTTGGAGTGTGGACATGGCATTATGAAACATGAAATGAACACCAGGCTGAAACAATGCACATCATCTGATAAGGCCATGTCTGAGTGGGGGGGATATGGGGGGGGAAAAAACGCTCCCTCATTTTTCTAGGAATCACATGAATGTTCTCTCAATCTCTCTATCTCCATCTTTCCCTCAATCACTCACCCTCTCTCTCTTTCGTCCTCAGTGCCAAGCTCAAGAACAGCGACCGTGAGGTCTGCATCAACCCCAAGACCAAATGGCTCCAGCAGTATCTGAGGAATGCCATTAACAAGTAAGGAGAAAAGCGAAAAATCCTTCCCCATTTCGACAAGTAAGAAAAGAGACAGGTAACAGAGAAACAAGGAATGAAATACGACCCTGTTTTCATGTGAATAATTCAGAGATTTTTTTCTATTAAATAAATCTCTGTTTGTGGTTTGTCAGTTGACAAGTAGGTACGAGATTCAATATATTTTGCAAGACAGAACTTTGCTATTTTGGACACATTAAAACAGGCTATAATGATTTGCATTGGTATTTCAAGTTCCTTGTTTCTCTTCTCAAAAAGCAAAAAGCATCCCCTCTACAGAAAGAAAATGCTATGATGTGCGCTGGAACTGAGTCAAATCAATATCCGTTTATCTCTGCATCAAATGTGCAGTGTATACTGTATCTCTGAGAATTCCATAGTTTGTATTATATTCCGTTTGTTTTCTTTAATTAAAACGACCGTTTTGCTGTCCCCTGTTCAGTACAGTTCATTGCTAGCTTATTCAGTTGGGACTGGACACGGTGCGGTAGTGTTTGCTTATATAAACAGCCGAACCACAGCAAACGCTGCGTGCTGGATTCCATACAGTCTGCCGTGACAGCGAAACACAGATCTCAAATCGTGTTTCGCACTCAGACGAACAATTTAGCAGAAGCATGTTAATCACCCTGTTTGAGTCGCAGCGTGATGGATCAAGTAAGGATTTTGATTGTTTCAGTGAGGCAGAAATTAGATTTTGAATAGCTGACTTCATCGCTGGTATGGATTGATTAGGCATTCCTTTTCCGAGGCTCTCAAACTGTATCAGACAAAAGAGCAGGACAGAATATAAAGTGAAAGTGGGGTGAGACCGGGTCATTTCTGGGAATTTTATTCCGAGGAATTCATTCCTCTTAAAAGCCTGGTTTAAGAAGATTATTTAGATTGGCCATAAAGTTGTGGTTAAACAGTAACGCACCGGGGTGCTTCTTTACTGGACAGCAGACTGTAAGTCATAAACACGTCGCTTTGAGTGCCTGGGTAAGCAGCTTAAGTAAGTGGGGGCTGTTAAAGTGTAAATACTGCTTGTAAAAATTCATGTTGGGTCTGTTCATCATTATCTGTATCTGCCATGCGTCTGCTGCCACACAAAGTAGTAGTGAAAAAATATACACACCAGACTAAGTATGTGGAAATAAACAAGACGCTCCCTGTACGCCACCCATGTGGTGTATGGCCACAGCAAGTAACATGTGAGGGAGGGCTGAGCAATGAACAATTCATGTTGTGACTAGAATGGGATGTAAAAGAGCATGCAAGAATATACAGTAACTAACATGCCTCTGAAACATGCCATAATACATATACGTTTGAGATAACATTGGTTTAATTACATTTTTCAACATTTGTTGTGATGTGAGGGCATTTTTTCTGAATTAATGCACCATGACATCAAATTGTATTTTAAAACTCCACTTCAAATTTGATCAGGCTATTTGTGACTCAGTAATACGTAATAGATCTTCAGTTTCTGGTAATATAATGATGTATTCCAGTTTTACAGGGTTGTTTTCGGCTTTAATATTCCTCGTATGGTATTGATTTACTTATTCATATCTTCCCGTCTGTTCTGTTTCAGGATTAAGAAGTCAAGAAAACGTTCAAATTAAAGTTTCTGCAGCCGGACCTTCTAAGGAAAATGGAACACACGCACTGCTCTCCTTCTCTCTGGATCTCTTGCACAAACAGCACTTCACTCTCGCCAGATTCACTCTTCAAGCAAGTCACCTCTGTCTCTCTCTTCGTGTATGTTAGCAATGGAGAGTAATCACATATGTTTAAAATCTGATGTTATATCTGAGTGAATGTGGGCGTTTGAATGTTTTAAGAGAAGTATAAGTATGGGTGGGTGGGTGTGTGAGTGAATGCACGTGTGCCTGCGTGCAGAAGAGACAAGTATATTACAATTTAAATGTAAATCACAGTAAAGTTAAGAGGCCATTGTCGACTCGTGGAGTGTTGCGGGAGATTAGACGTTACCTGTCGTATAGGCTTAAACTGCTCAAGACTGATGGCGAGACGGAGCTGGTGGCCCGGATGTAGTGGTTTGGCACGAGTTGTTTCCGCTTAGTGTGTGCTTACAAATGGGGAGGACTTTCCAGCTCTGATTTGTCGTGTCGGCAAGTTGATATGATCAATATTACAACAGGGCAGATTAATGTGATTTCATGGTGTGCCAAGTTATTACTGTTACAATAGAACGTAATTTATGACATCGGGCCACACCAAAAGCCCTTCCGCAGACCACTAGCCAACTGGCATGTGTTTGCTACTTGGGAAATCAATTATATTTGAGCAGAAACTTGGTCATAAAAGCGTAGGCCAGCAACAATGCCGTTGAAAAGGCGCGTGCTGAATAAAATGGATGTCCTTCTGTCTCTGCAATCAGAGACGCCTCAAGCCTCTGTGTTTCTACAAGATAAGGTTACACCGACATGTTAAAGAGACCCACCGACTGTCAAACTGTGATTGTGATGAGGCGAAGATAGGCAGTTGATATGAAAACGTCAGATGAATGTTCAAGTGCTCAACAACAAGGCTTCTCACTAGCGGAGAAAGTACGTAAGCTGTCGAGGTACTTCCGCAGCAAGCTTACACTTGTCAGTGTAATGCAATAGGCCTTTTTTAATTTTTTAATTTGGGGCAGCGGTTTAAAGTCGTGTTTAGGAATTGTGGTCTTGATGTCCTTGTTGCGTTCTCTTCACCTTGAGCCTTTTAAGTGTCAATAATCTAATTATTTTTGTATTTTTTTCTTTTGTTGTATATATCTGAATGAGAACTTTTAAAGAAATGACAGCACACTATGAAGGCATATTAGACATTTTCATACCACAGTATTATAAAATTACACTGAGCTATTTCTCTTTGTCAGTTACTTTTAGCAAAATATTATATTGTCTCAAAATACAAAATTATACACCCAGATTCAGGTTAGCTAAATTGGAAAACAACCTTTTCTCTGTACTATCCTCCATACCAGACCTTCACATGGAATCTAGAAACTGTAGAAACATAAAAGTTGGTTGCCATGCTTTACTGGTTTGATTGGTTTCTCTCACAAGAGAGAAACTTCACTTCAACCAGCGATCCCTTATTAGACTCGGAAGGGGGCTAACGACCTGAAAACTCAAAGCAGACCAAACATGCTGTATGAATTCTGGGCAAACAGGTCCTAGTTGTAATGGCTGAATTAAATGATAATTCCACCGAAGCCATGGCCATGTCACAAAACACAGCTACAGTGCTCCCCCACCTCCACGCACCCCCCTCCTCCCACTCCCTTTGGATTTACAAAGTAAAAATATTATGTGTGGATACAATACCTCCGAGCAAAATCAGGGAATAATACTGTTTAAGACATACGCTCTACATCTGCTTCCAATCAAGCCACTCCAATAAGCACTTGACTGATGTGTGTGTCTATTGTACTTCTCAGTTGCTGTGTGTGTGTGCGTGTGTTTTGGCTTGTGTGTTGTGCTTCATTGTAAAAACCGAAGTCCCATTAAAACAACTGGCCTTCTGGAGACGGCAAACCCAGAGCACCAAAGGTGTAGACCTCACTCCGCATACTTGTATAAAAAAGAGGGGAATTTGGGTCAGGGTTGAGGAGGCTGTGTTAATGTAATGTGAAGTCAAATATTTCACTGCGGACTCTAAGAAAATAAAACAATTCACAGAACCTGAGGCATCTAATAGCCTGGCTGCCATTTTGTATTCAGTGTAGTATCCAGGAAAATGTGAGGTTCTGAGGTGGCTTGACCAATCAAGTTGGCAGTTAAAATGCAAGCATGGAAACACCGTTTTAAGTGCCTTCCTGCCTTGTCCCTCATAAGTACATTATGGAAAAGAGTATTTGACTGTTAATTGATGGAAGAATTTGCAGACTCTAAATGTTTTGACAATGTTAATTGTTAACCAAGTAGATCAAAGCACACAGAACATTCCACTAATTGTGTAGAAAATTGAATTGAAGCAGAACGTCATCTTGGACTAAACATGTGTTTGGTGTTTGTCTGTTGTCTTATATGCATTTAGGTGCTATTCTCCCCAAACAATGTGAAGAATTTGTTCTTCCCTTTAAGGCAGCTTACTGTATACTGTATATGTATTTTTGATTATCGTTTCCAGACTCTGTACTTTCACATGTTACCAGAAAGGCATTTTCGTACAGTTTGAAATCACTCTTTTTTTTTCAATAAACTCATAAATTCACATATAAAACAATAATGATTTTGCCTCTTTATTTTCTTTCTTCACGGTTGTCTACATTTGCAGTTGAATGACTCAGACTCGAGACTCAGGCAAACATAAAAGTGTACAGTATGTAGCTAGGGGGGATGTTAAAGTGGTCCTCAGAGTTCTCACATATTGTTAAATGGATGGCCAGGGGCTTCTTTAAATGGTCCATTCTGACACAAAGTGCAATTGTGGTTTCCTAAGAATTAACAACACCAGGTTAGCCGTAAAATTCAATCTGAGTTGTCACCCGGACATTTCCATCTAAAATCTCCATTTGGCAGCCAAAAGCTTTTAACCTTAAGACATAAACCATAATATAAATTGTGAGCTACCAATGAGTTCCAACTTTTTAATACCTGAGGTTTTACACTGCAATTTCATCAGGGTCAGTACAGGTCCACCACACCGGGGGATCTGAACTACCACATTGGGGTGTTGGCTCCAATGTCACGGGGGGAACCCAGCGTTTGAGGTCACACAGACACTCCGAATCACATTCAACACCAACGCTCGGCCTCATCCAGTCAGAGCACAGACGTAGCCTCATAAATGAAGGTGCAAAATCTCAGGAATAGCGATTAATCCCATGACCCCTCCCCAAGTCTGCTCAAGACACACAGAAATCCGACCCGGTAACACTTGACTGCTCTCCAACTCATCCCACCACTCCTCATCAGTGTGGGGAGCTCCCCAGCCCTCAAGAACTCAGCATTACTGGAATAAGCCAGGGAACGAAAGCAGCATCCTCTCCAAAACATCCCCACTGTCTGTTGGTGCACCTCATCTGCAGACTTATGTGTCGCCAGAGAAAATAAATCTAATCAGTCCAGACAATCTCCTGCCTGAGTGATTTAGAAAGTGGAAGTGGGGGATAATCCAGTATGATTGCGGGCCCCCCCCCCCTCTCTCACTGTCCTTGCAATCCTGAATGACTGTAGGGCGAGATCCATTCATATGAGCGTAATAGGAAACATGTGGATGCTGGTGAAAGACCAGGGCCGGGATGAGGGGGGGGGATGAAGGGTGAGGTGTGTGTGTGTGTGTGTGTGTGTGTGTGTGTGTGTGTGTGTGTGTGTGTGTGTGTGTGTGTGTGTGTGTGTGTGTGTGTGTGTGTGTGTGTGTGTGTGTGTGTGTGTGCGTGGGGTAGCTTCTCTGTTTTAGCACAAATACTGGACTCATCAGGTTCTGCCGTTCCGCACATCCTCCATGGCATGGCGGAGCCAGGGGCTTGCCAGCGGAAAGGTTCCGACACCTTTGTTTTCCTCTCGGACCTCCAGCGCCGCATCAGACATTTCCTCTCAAACCCCCTTCCACTTCCTCAGGTGCGCAGCGATCCCTCTCTCTAATATCCACCACATCTCTCTAAACGCTTCCATTTCCTCCACGGAGAGACAGATCTGACAGAGATCAAGGGCCGTGACGATGGGCAAGTATGCATGAATGCACCAACAATGAAACTTCCCAAAGGAGAAGACTGTGTGTTAAAAAAAATCGGCACAGAGACATAACTCTTGCCATAGCTTGTCTGGTTTGTTCCTGGAACCATAATGAAATATTTTTTCATATTTGACTCCATACAGAGGCATGTCCATACCGCCCGGTGGTGAGCGGTGTGTGGGCTGAGATATTTGGCATGGTCCTCTGCTAATTTGGGTGACTGTTCTAGAACAGAACTATTGGGCAAGAGAATGTTCTAACAGTACTCTCCCAAAAAACAAGCTGCGTCCCTACCTGTTGCTGATCCAGCTTGTTATGAAGAAAGCAACAGGAGATGCCAATAAGAGATGATTAGTTGGACAAAATATGTATGTGGAAAAGTTCAAAGAAATGCAAGAATTCCAGTAAACAATGATATCAAATTAGGTATGAACTAGTGCATAGCAGAGGGGATGGATTGCTGAAATAAATAAGAAAAATGAGAACTTGTAGGAGTGAATGTGAATGTGAATGTGAATGTGAATGTGAATGTGAATGAACTTGGTGAATTTCACCATTTATTTTCTGTCTGACAACAGGAAAAGTGAGCGCGGAGCAAACGGAGTTCATGATGTGAAATATTGAGTGTTACAATGTGCACAGTTCCCTTCAAAAGTAGCCCCTTTCATTGCAACACCGCCGTAGCGGTGGCTTTGCAAGCACCCTCTACAAGCAACACCAAAGGCAACACAGACTCGCCATTCTCATATCCTGGGGTATTAGTCCCAGCTTTACAAACACGAGGTCTCTGAACTTTAACGCTCTCAGGTGTCCAAGTGTGGGGCCAGGTCTGGGCTAAGCAGTAGAGCTCCATGGACAACCTCGGAAACCCACAAAAGCACTAGCTTGGTCAGTCTTGACCACCGAAATAGGATCTTATAGATTTCACGAGACTCAAAGATCAGATTTAACCAAGCTCAAATATGTTTTTGCTTCATCCATAGATTCGTCACAATGTTCATGAATGTTGACCACATCCTCACCTTAATAGGGTTTAGTTAACTATAGCAAGAAAACAGGCAAGAGAACATATGGGTCAAATACATCTGTGGTGGAATTCAAGATGCAGAATTCTGGGTAGGGATTCTAGGATTTGGTAGATCAATGCTGAAGTCCCCACTGTACCTTAATATCGCATTCAACCTCCTGGTTTAAGAAACGTGCTGATTAGATATTTAGATTACAAACATACATCAAAAGATACTTTTGAGGACTTCTATCTAGACGTTGGAATCCCATCATTTTGAGCCCTGACCAATCAGTCTCCAGTGTCACCTGAACCAAGCCTACAGTATGGATCAGTGAGGGTCTGGGTCCACAGGGAGGCGGTGGTGGTGACAGGGTTTGGGTCCACAGAGCACCCGCCACTGGAGGAGGTCCCCTGTCTGCTGTGAGGACCTGGGTCCACAGGGAGGCGGTGGTGGTGACAGGGTTTGGGTCCACAGAGCACCCGCCACTGGAGGAGGTCCCCTGTCTGCTGTGAGGACCTGGGTCCCAGGCCTTCAGAGTAAACACATCTAAATCACCCTGAGATTCATCAAGTGTGGCGGGGCTGAATGTTGCCTTAACCTCGGGAGGGGGGGAAGGGGTCATCGCCCAGCCACAGCTCAGGAGGCCTATTGGAAACAGGTTTGTGTTTGTGGAGAAGGTCACATTCAAAGGGAGAGGGAGAGATTTAATGAAGCTCTGGTATCGATTCATATCTTTGATGGCATCTCATGTGGAACGTTAGTGCCAGAGACATGAAGAGCCTCCTCACTGATTTAAAAGAGATAGAAAAGTACAATTTAATCTCAGTCACAGTATTACATTGGGAGTATTAAAGTTCCTTTTTTATATACGGTGTATACAACTCTACTATCATTGCTATCATTACCACCATTGGGGCTTCAGCAGTATTGTACTTAAGCCTTTGAAATTATGTAATAATTAATAATTATTATGTAATAATGTATAATATTTTGATGGTTCAGCAGAAAGCCGATCAATGATATTCTGAAGCCTAGAAGATGTTGACAAAGAGGGCATGATCCTGTTTAATCTAGACCTCTGGGTCAACATCGCCTTTATCAGATGACCCCTGAGTTTGTTAGGAAGTGGAAAGTTCACTTTGATTATGTCTTGGATATCCAGGTTGTTTACAATCAAGGGCTTTGTAGATAATGCAACAATCCTAGGAAAATGAAAAAAATGAGCGCGATATATATGGTAGTATTTATGAATCCTAATCTGCAGCTTGACAGCTACTCTTAAATTTCATCCCAGTGTTGGCCCAAGCCTGCATGTATAATCATCATGTGATTAGCTGTTTGGACTAGCATCTTTCACAACTCAGCGGAACATCTTGAGTAAATCCCTATTTGAGAGTAATGAGCATGTGTTCCTGCAGTTTACCATTTAACCATGAACAAAGCTGGAGCCGCAGAAGAGACCAGACGGGAGGGCGGGGAGAGCACAGTGCACCCTGGCATGAAATCTAAATAATCCGCTGCTAATGTGTCTTAAATGAGGCCTTTCCATCAAGCTAATCAAATTAGAGCCCCGGAATAGATTCTTTCCTCATTGTTTGGCGAAGGCTTTCTCACATACCGAGCCCGTCTTTCTCTAACGTGTCGACATTTTGAATCGGCCCATCTAACAACGGGTTTTCTCAGTGCACTATTATTCCCAGGGTTGCCATCAGTTCTCGTAAGTGACAGGCCACCATCTTCAACATCCTGCATACATTGTCCAACACAGACTATAATTGCCCTTAATTTTTTCCGCCAGGGCTTAAATAGCCCCATAATGCTCTTTCTAGGAGAGAGCTGAATGTGTGACAGACTCCTCACTGTGTTTTTTCAACCCTAAGACTGTTGTTTACGTCTATCTAAGCCTGTCATCCTTTCCACATTCTCCTCAATGCTGGACTACATCCAGGTTCCTTTCTCTTGAACCGACACCTCCCACCACCGACGCCACCTAACTCACAGGGAGTGACCCGGAGGTCCCCGGCGTGTGTGAAAGACAGAAGGGGCGAAATGTTTGCCAAGGTCAAACTGAACAGACCACTGTACCTGGCGTTTTGGTTTGACTCCACCATCCCGCAGTATGGGGGCGCAATCATTCAAGACGGGGACCCCTGCAGGGAGCGTAGAAAGGAGCTCTGTGTGAGAGGCTAATTGCGTTGGCACCGCGCGTGAACCACAGGCCCCTCCGTTAAGGTCACGGAGGTGATCCATCAGCACGGCTTCACACTCAAACCCTGCGAAACACACACATTCCTCCCAGGGACACGTGTGAAGTAGCCACAGCGAATGCATTAGATGTCACAGCGCAACATGTTCTGACAGCACATGCCCGGTGCAGGTGGAGCGCTTGAGAAAAATAAAGCAGAGTGTGAACGACACTAAACACTCGGTCAAAAACGTCTGACTCTGTCCGATTTGTTGAGAGCATTTTTCTTCATGAGCTATCGGTTGTAGTCTAAACAGGGTCCGGGTCCAGGGCCATGGGCTAAAAGACTCATCAGCCTCTTTATGGTGACAGGACTGTGATAAGTGTCTAAAGTCACTCTGCCCCAGAACAAACTGCGCGGTTTAATGTTTTTTTTCCTGTCTTTCCCAATCCGATCTTGGTCTCTCTTCATTCTGGGACAAACAGGGAAAGTGGACTTCTGATGGGATGCATTTGCTGGGGTTTGTTTTTGTGTAAGCCAAGAGCTCAAATTAAAGTGGATTTATTTGGCCGACCTCGCGATGAGGTCGCATTCCCTAGCCGAGTTTCGCACAGTGGTTTTTGAATCGGAGGACATTATGGAATTTGACCAGCAGTTTGAACTTCGCACCCTCGAGGGGAAACACAATCCCAAAAGGCACCTTACTGTACGCAGTGATATACTGCAGAGACACAAGTATACGTTTCAGGATTCAATCACACTCCTTAATTAGATGTTTAAGAGGGGGGAAAAACCAAAGCACTTTTCGGGAGGGTGAGCCAAATACATAATAAATGTGCTGACATGACAGATGTAGGTGTTCATGAGGTAAAAAAACGCTCTTGTGTTCGCACGCAGGGCGACGCGTGTTTCTTGGCCTCCCTAGATACAGTGATGCAGTCCTGTTGGGCTCAGCCAAAAAGCCACTTGTAGCTTTGACACACTCACTGCACTGCAGTTCTCATGACTTTGCTAGGCAGGCCAGTTCACCTCTTTGCAGAGCAAGAACACACACCCTTTTACGCTGCTCAACAG